>NC_086454.1:74922969-75222969 GCF_028390025.1 Pseudophryne corroboree | reverse complement strand
TGAGGAATAATAAACACTGTTTCTCACCGTTTATATAAATGATTGGCGATGACCGGGATCAAGGATTAAAAAACAAAAACTGTATAGATTCTTTTCCTGACATGAATTGGTAAACTGTTTGGCATATAGGATCAGTGGTATAAAACAATCCAGTGCATACAGGATCAATAATGTATGATAACAATCCAATGGTTAGCACTTGGATGTAATATTAATTTACACGCCTGCTGTGTGTAGGTTTGCAGCATTCAGGAAGGAAGTGATATATTACAGTATATCCATCATAATGTAACATGCTATTTTATAGCGTTCGTTGCATTTGAGATGAAAATAAAATAGCATCTAAAAAAAGTAGTTCTTAAACTACAAGCATTGTTTCACTTTACAATGGAGACTTCACACATGCGCAATGTTGGTTTTGAAAAGCGACACCTGGTGGACAAACACCAGTTTTGCACCCGCTGAAGACTCAATTCATTACATTGCAACTGAATACGCCACGCTGCAACAAGGCGCAGGGAAACGTAATATGACTAGTTTATCGCACTACATGCCACAAGGAGGATAGATGAGCATGGCTACATCTGTACACTACCTGCTGCTGTAACAGTTACGCCTTTGTCGTTTCCCTTTCAGCATTTTGCGACCTGCATGTGGGTTTAAAGATGTACTTCTCAGAACATGATAAATATTACTTACAGTTTATATAGAAAACTAGCACACACATATTGGGGGTCATTCCGAGTTGTTCGCTCGCAAGTGAATTTTAGCAGATTTGCTCATGCTAAGCCGCCGCCTACTGGGAGTGAATCTTAGCATCTTAAAATTGCGAACGATGTATTCGCAATATTGCGATTACACACCTCGTAGCAGTTTCTGAGTAGCTCCAGACTTACTCGGCATCTGCGATCATTTCAGTGCTTGTCGTTCCTGGTTTGACGTCAGAAATACACCCAGCGTTCGGCCAGACACTCCTCCGTTTCCCCGGCCACTCCTGCGTTTTTTCCGGAAACGGTAGAGTTTTTACCCACACGCCCATAAAACGGCCTGTTTCCGCCCAGTAACACCCATTTCCTGTCAATCACATTACGATCGCCAGACCGATGAAAATGCCGTGAGTAAAATTCCTAAGTGCATAGCAAATTTACTTGGCGCAGTCGCAGTGCGGACATTGCGCATGCGCATTAAGCGGAAAATCGCTGCGATGCGAAGATTTTTACCGAGCGAACAACTCGGAATGACCCCCATTGTATGAAGTGTGTTATAGTAGATTAGAGTGTAAAACCATAACAATGTACTAGAATGTCCACTCTCTCAGGAGGTGATGACTTAATTTCATTCTCCAATATGAAAGGTGTGGAGGTTCATAGCTTCGGGCAGTAGCGTCATGAGGGGGGTGCGGCCCGCACCCGGGTGTCACCCTTCAATGGGGTGACACCAAATAGAGCTGTGGACTCGCATCCACACCCCCTCCTCCTCCTGCCTGGTACTAAGCGCTGCAGTTATGATCGCACCCCCGCCGACTCAAAGTGACACAGTCACAGCTACCTCCTGCAGGACTCCGCCGCGGCCCAGTATGCCAGGGTCGGATTGGTCCGACGGGAGGCCTGGACACTCCCCGTTCAGCTGAGCAGCCCACCCCCCTTGCGGACCAGTTCACAAACTACCGCAAACGGAGAACAGCTCCTATCGGGCAGCAGGTCATCGGGTGGCGGGGCATCGCCGCGAGTGCAGCTGTCAGCCCCGCACCTGAAATAAAGCAAAAGACCACAGTCGACACTGTAGCCATCGCCCCACACACGTAGAGTCCGTCCGTCTGTGTGCCCAGCCCTCCTCTCTTCCTGTTCATCGCCCGAGTCTCTGGACTGCATGTGCTGGCTAGTGGCTACCTGCTCTGTATTGGAAGAATTAAGACAGCCAGGTACAATGGGAGTGCTGGCTGTGTGTTCTATGGGATAATATGGGACGGGGAGGCTATGTGTACTGAGGAGGAGGGGGTATGTGTATATTAGTGTGTATTAAGGAGTAGGGTGGGGGTGCTCTGTGTACTGTGGAGTAGTGTGTGGGAGGGGTGCTGTGTGTAATGAGTAGAGTGAGGGAGGGAGTGCTGTGTGTACTGGGGAGTAGTGTGGGTGAGGTGCTGCTCTCTGTACTGTGAAGTATTGTGGGGGAGGTGGTGCTGTGTGCACTGATTAGAGTGGGGGAGGGGGTGCTCTGTGTACTGTGAAGTAGTGTGGGGGAGGGGGTGCTCTGTGTACTGTGAAGTAGTGTGGGGGAGGGGGTGCTCTGTGTACTGTGAAGTAGTGTGGGGGAGGGGGTGCTCTGTGTACTGTGAAGTAGTGTGGGGGAGGGAGTGCTCTGTGTACTGTGGAGTAGTGTGTGTGTGTGGGGGGGGTGCTGTGTTTACTGTAATTCAGTATGGGGGTACTGAGTGTACTGTAATAATGTAATATGGGGTGCTGTGTGTACAGAGTAGTGTGGGGGAGGGGAGGCTATGCTTGTTGTAATGTAATATTTTATTATTATAGATATGAGATACGGAAGGAGGTCCATGGGGGTGACACCATAAGTAACCATACCGGGTGACACCAACCCTAGTGACGCCTCTGGCTTCGGGTCACTGTTTTGGAAAAGATGGTGATTGCAGCTCCATCATTTGCAGATATAAAGCGCAAGGACTTAACGTTCTTGGCAAATGCTTACTGTATGTATAGGAGAAACACTCAAAAAAGAAAGAACTTTTTATTAAACCAATATTAAATTACATCCTTCAGCTGAGTCTGTGACCTCTAAGAAAGGACTATAGGACAGTATAGTGCAATGTAGTGTTATCTACTCGTGGGCGGATTGGGGACTAAATGTGGCCCTGGAACTATTTTTGGATGAGGGTGCACATATGACCTAATACACCATGGGTTGTAGATGTGTGAAAAATCGCACAGTTACAAACCTTTACTCTGACATACCCCCCGCTCCTCCCCACAAACATGCAAGGGCATCGCAAGACGGCGATGCTCTTGCATGTTTAGGGTTCCCTCTGCCTACGCAGCCTAGCTGCTAAGGCAGATGGCATCCCGCCAAGTTTACTCTTGCAGCGGCTGCGTGTGACAGCCGCCGCGGCCCTTCCCAGAAACTGTCCGTACATGCCTGCGCTGTCCAGGGCGCTTCTCGAAAATGCAGCCGCAACGCCCCCTCCCACCCCGCGAACAGGTTGACTGTAGCCTATTGACTATCCCCTATGTATTGTTTACCTTTCATTTGCAACATTTAAAAAGTGGCGGAGGAAGCCATTGGTCTCATCATTGCATTGGTGAACCACGGGGGTTTCCTATCTTTCTGCCATAGCAAGAGGATCCTGAAGCCACAGCACTACTAGGGGTGTCATATTATCCCAGCATAAAGAAAACAGTACTATAATGATTTGTTGAATATATTTTGATTATATTTCATTATTTTACAAATTAAAATTGGGTGACAAGAGGGAAGTGGCATCAGGTGTCATTATAGAGCTGGTATTCATCGAGTTGCCAATATCCTTTCCCTAAACCAAGCGTAAATTGAGCTTTGGCCTGGGAAGATTGTATAGAGAAACTATATAATATATTATTGATTCACAAGACAGGTCTCTGCCTAGAGTATCTGAGTAAACCGCTAATAGCAATTATCATTGGCTCTATATCTTGTTTGTCTATTAGTCAATTTCATGGAAAAGCTTGTTAATTACATGAAAATAAAAATGTCTCAGTCTAGAACTTGCAGCTGCCAATCATAGCAAATTGACTTATCTGTTTCATTTTGTAAAGTCAATGGTGCTGGTTGCAATAGTGTGATCTCACACCAGCAGTGCAGGGTACTGAGCAAGGGACTGCAATGTCAAGCTGCAATAATGTGACAGTATACAGATGGGTCCATGTTTATCTTGGCCTTTAATAGGATTAACTGAGACTGGGCTGTCGGACTTAATCCCCTACTGTAATGACTGTGGGGGTCATTCCGAATTTATCGCTACCTGCCGTTGTTCGCAGCGCAGCGATCAGGCTAAAAATCAGCATTTCTGTGCATGCGTATGCACCGCAATGCGCACGCGCGACGTACGGGTACAAAGGCATTTGTTGTTTTGCACAGGTTCTAGCGAAGTTTTCAGTTGCACTGACGGCCGCAAGAAGATTGACAGTAAGGGGGCGTTTCTGGGTGCCAACTGACCGTTTTCAGGGAGTGTTGGCAAAAATGCAGGCGTGTCTGAAAAAATGCAGGCGTGGCTGGGCGTTTGCTGGGTGGGTGTATGACGTCAAATCCGGACACGAATAGGCTGAAGTGATCGCAAGCGCTGAGTAGTGATAAAGCTAATTATTTATCTTATAACATTCACTATATATTGGTAAGAGACTCAGTACGCAATGGGCGTACGGGGTACCGTAATGGTACGCACTAAGCGTAGCAGACGCTAGGCCGTGGTCGAGACGCACGAGCGGCACGTTCGCTCACGGCTTACGCTGGGTATCGAGCACGCTATAGGCGGCCCGAGTACCGTAATGCTACGCTACTAGCGTAGCGGACGCTGTGCCCACGAGTAGAACACGAGCGGCGCAGACGCTCACAGGATGACACACAGTAAACCTTGTTAGCAACACACTGAAGGGATATACTTATACTGTAAACCCTAATACTGAAATACTGTAATGATATAACGCTTCTTAACCTTGTTAATATAAAAGCTGCTTGAGCGATTGAGACGCTCCGAATACCCTTAGCAATGTAATGATAAACACACAATACCTTATAAGGTTCCGAAACCTTTATCTAGAGGATTTTAGTATGTAAAAGGGGAAAACAGTTACAGCTTATACACTACAGCACTAACATAAAACACCTAAACAGAATAACTGAAAATATACAATATACAACAGCGTCTTAATCCTAAACAATAACAGAGAGAGAGAGAGAATATGGCAAATACAAACAGAGAATAAGTTGGTTACAGAGAACTTACACACGTGGGGAATGATCGCTAGCGCAGTCCTGGTACCAGCTCTCTAGTTAGTCAATGATGAAAACCGTTGTGGAGAGTAGACTGAGCTGGTCCTGGCTGGCTGTTCTTTTATACACTACATACAGTATACTACAAAGGGTCCTACAATCTCATTGTTCATTGGACACAGGAATCTGTCTTCACATTATAACAAAAGGTCATAGGTTGATTCGAACAGGTGGGCTGTGACTATTTCAAGTTGCTCAGGTGGGAGGGAATCTCAGGATTCCCGCCGCATGGATAATGAACTGCAAATACAGTAAATGTCCATAAACTTCTTATAAACATAACTATTCGCAGGAGCGATTAATCTCTTTCAAACCAACACCGGAATGTTACTAATAATATACTCTTCCGTTACATACTAAACACCATTGCTCAAAGCCTGTCTGACCCTTCGTATCATGTAAAGAGGGATCTCTCTGTCCATGAACCAGTTACACTAAACAAACTTACTGATATTATTAAGGGGACCATAACCTATAAAATACACTATTTGGATTAACTATGTAACGATCGAGTCGCCCGCCAGACGCACACAAACTCTACCGTAAATGCACATACCATGCGCCTGAGCGCACGACCGTGGAGGTGCCGTCACGCAACTGCGAATATGCGCACGCACGGGAGAGAATGTGCATGTGCAGCGGGCAAGCGCATGGGGTTAGTACAAGGCATCATAGGTCGCTATATTTTTCGACTTTGACAGTAGGTTCAGAGCTACTCAGAAACTGCACAAACTGTTTTTACAGAGCTCGGCTGCACATGCGTTCGCACTTCTGCTAAGCTAAAATACATTCCCCAGTGGGCGGCGGCATAGCGTTTGCACGGCTGCTAAAACTAGCCAGTGAGCAATCATCTCGGAATGACCCCCTTAATCCCCTGCTGTATTGTTCTCTGTATTGTATTGCAGCGGAGAACAATAGATGAAGGGTTTATGTAAATAAACCATGGAGTGCCTAGGCGCAGCAAAGAATCCAAGATAACCGTGGATCTATCTGTACTTAGCTCCAGTTTGACTCCATTGGTGGGATGTAATGCAGTCCAAGATCGCCAGAGTGGGATCCGGTCTTTAGGTCAACAGCACTTAGGTCGACATTCATTAGGTCGACCACTATTGGTCGACATGCATTAGGTCGACATGGTCACTAGGTCGATATGGACAAGGTAATTTTCTGAACTTTTCCATACTTTACGATCCACGTGGACTCTGATTGGAAATAGTATCCTTGCCCAAAGACACGGTGCACTAATTGTGGTTCCCGATCACCTACAAGAAAAACAACACCAATTTTTAAAAAAAACCCTCATGTCAGCCTTATTCATATCGAACCTAATGACCAATGTTGACCTATTTCAGGTGTCGACCTAATCACTGTCGACCAATAGTGATCGACCTAATGACTGTCGACCTAGTTTCTGTCAACCCTATGATCCATACCCCGCCGGAGGTGCGGGTTGCTGGCCGAACCTGGACTTTTTTTTGTAAAGGGTCAATCTCGTACAAGGCAAAACCTTGCCTTGTAAGTGATGGTCCCTTTAAAAAAACGACCAAGATTGGAACGACAATCCGCATCTCCAGCTCTCTCAGACTGCATAGCATCCCGCCACATATGTTACAGGAAATGTCCATAATACAGGTGTAGGTTAAAACACTAAATTGATGCTATGGGCCTAAAAGGGTAACAAACACCCTTAAATAATGAATTCACTCACTTTGGTCAGGTTACAGGACAACCTGCTTATTTATTACTCATGCTACACTAGGGTGTCAGCACTTATTTAGGCTGATAAAGAGTTGGACGCTCTGAAGGTACGTTGGAATAGACAAATGCAAAAACAAGTGTACTTACATGCAAGGCCTCCATCAAGTGGGGGCAGCGGTACTTCAGTCTCTGGCTCGAACTGTGAGGGGACCCGGATGTTGATTGATTGGGACCACGAGCAGACGAGCATGAGGGACAGACCTGGCGGAACTATTTTGAATTCAATGCTGGCCGTGAGCCTATTGGAGCTCGTGGACCAGTAGCCAGTCAGTATCTGCCAGGTGGTGTGTGTGTGTGTGTGTGTGTGTGTGTCGCTATGGGGCAGCGTGTGTGGTTAGAGATGGGAGGGGGGTGGGATGCCTATTTTTACTGTACCGGGCCCCATAAATTCTGATGGCAACCCTGTTCAAAGTTCTGATGGCAGCCCTGTTGAGTCTGACTGATCCTGAGATGCTTAGAGACTGAAAATACTGCATTCTATTACCGTACTTTTACACAACATAATAATGTCATGAAGTGTCATTTACACAAGACAATCATACCAGTTATTAATTAATTGGAAGATGCATTTTCATTACAATTTATTAATAAATACAAACACATCTGTTCTTTAGACCTTTGAAAGTGCCATGGGAGTATTTTTACCTGCCGCAATCAGAAACGATGATGAAGTTATACAAATAGACAGCCGAACATTGATATTATAGCACTGCAACGCAAATGATTGAGCTGGAAGGGTCATTCTACAATCAACCAATCAGGACTGGCTAGATAATGCTGCAGATAGTCATCATCATCCTCACTGCATATTGTTGCATCAGCCCTCACCAAACCACAATACATCCCACTACAAAGAGAATGCATCCACCAGGGACATGCAGTGAGCTAAATGGCTCAGGAGGCACTGGCTAACCCCAGAGCCAGAATTCCATGCAATACATGAGCCAAAGGGTACATCTGGGCATTATACACAGGTGCAGCAGTATAAACTCCTGGAAATTTGGTGAGGTTTGATCAGAGATGTGCTGAAAAGATTAGAAGGTGAGGCACTGCCTCACCTGCCATAGACTTTTTACTCCAGAGTTTGGGCTATAAAAATTATTAGAATAATGCAAAGAAGATATTTCAAACAAATTATTAGTATTTTTCATATACCGTACTTTGTTCAGACAAAATTCTGGTTTAAACGCAAGTATGACAGGAAAGGCTCTGCCTCACCTGCCTCACCCCACCGCACATCACTGGCGTCCACGTCTAATTGTGTCATAACTGCAAGAACATGCCTTTTGCCAAATCACTTACTTTGAATAGTATACCTGCTTAATATACTTTCCAGGTGGCATCCATACCTGATTGGATAGAACAGTGGTTCCCAAACTCGGTGCTCAGGAGCCCACACAGGTCACATTTTCCAGGTCACCCAGCAGGTGCACAGGTGTAGTCATTACTCACTGACACATTTTTAAAGATCCACAGGTAGAGCCAATTATATCACTTGTGATTCTGCGAGGAGACCTGAAAAACATCAACATGTTTGGGTTCCAGAGGACCAAGTTTGAGAATCTATGGGATAGAATGTTGCATTCCTGCCAGGGTTTCTCAACCCTAATCCACAAGTAACACTAGCAGGTCATGTTTTGGGGATTTCTTTAATCAACAGGTGAGTTAAGATATCTTGCTGGATCATTAATTATCCCACCTGCTTCCACGCACAGAAATCCACAGGATATGATCTGTTAGTGGTACTTCAGGCTAGTGGTTGAGAATGCCTGCTTTCTGATAATATATTTATTGTATTTTCAATAAGGGTCATATCAAAGTTGCTGAGTTGGCAACTTTTGATCTAATGGCAAATGTAATGATCAGTCTGTGATATTATAGGACAGTTGGAGACAAAGATCTTCCTCAGTTTGCTTTAAAAGCAAAATGCCATCCGTAAAATCTTGTCCTGTCAAATGATAATTTTCCTGTGGGAATAACAAAGTAATTAGGAGCTTCATATGTTTTTTTACTTATTAATGTGGTGGAAGAGTAAACAAGGAAAGCACTGGACTATGTTTAGAAAGTTAAAGATGTTTTTGAACAATCTGATCTATAATGATTGGGATGCAAAACAAGACTTATAAGAGTGAGGTGGTAGAAATGCAATACTTTTTGCAGTGTAATGGAGTGTGATTTCAGAGAGCTATGATGGAGAGTGACACCCCATGATGTCTGGAAATTGTTTGAACTAATGGAGAATGTAAACTATTCCTGAATTTGGTCAAAGTGGTTCAATTTTCTGTGAGCCAATAAGGTACCTTGTAAATGGTGGGAGTCACATTACTTTCTAAGTCTCTGATTGGGTTCCTGATCCAGCCAATCGATAGGGAGTCTGTGTGGTATCATTTAGGGCAGTACAGACGGTGTAATGGTTAGCATTACTGCCTCACAGCACTGAGGTCATGGGTTCAATTCCCACCATTGCCCTAACTGTGTGGAGTTTGTATATTCTCTCCATACTTGTGTGGGTTTCCTCCGGGTTCTCCGGTTTCCTCCCACAATCCAAAAATATACTGGTAGGTTAATTGGCTCCCAACAAAATGAATCCTAGTGAATGTGTCTGTGTGTACATGTGATAGGGAATCTAGATTGTAAGCTCCACTGGGGCAGGGACTGATGTGAATGGGCAAATAGTCTCTGTAAAGCGCTGTGGAATATGTGTGCGCTATATAAATAACTGGTAATAAATAAATAAATTGGGTGGAAAGCTCTTAAACATTGTTTTATTTTTAACATGCAATAAAAATATTTTACATATACTGTACGTATGAGGCATAATTGAAATTAGTTCAAGCCCATCTGTCTATCCGTCCGTCCGTCCGTCTGTCTGTCTGTCTGTCTATCTATCTATCTGTTTCTGCTGCATCTGACCTAGATATGGAAAGTGAAGGAAGCTATAGCTGCAAACCTGCGATTTTGACTGTTCCTCAAGTCAAGAGGAAGAAAGGGGAGGGAGCCACAGCAGCAAAATTGCGAATCCAACAAACACTGTATAAGGCCTATTATATCTAACTTTAGAGGGGTCATATGGAGAACAGAGCCTTTCAAACAAAAGTTGACAGTAATTGATGTTGAAAGTACAATAGTCACTTAAACAAACAAATCAATAATAGTGTTTTAGGCAAACCACTATGTATCACACAAAGTATAGAAAATGGATTTAAAAAAAGGAATTCATCATACCTATCAAAAATGAAGGACAGACAATAGACTGCGCAAGAGACTGGAACACTCAAAAACTATTAAAAAAAATTCAGATGTAAATAAAATAACATACAAAGACCATGGGATCTATACATGTACAAAACGAAATATGAATTATTACTTATCACCATACATTGTTTCAGTTCGATGCAATATATACTGTAGCCTTGGTAAGTAGCAATTCATATATACTTACCTTTCCGGCAATGCGATCCAGTATCCTGGGCTCTAGCGGCTGTGTTTTTTCCTGAGGTCCCCTCTGTCTGCAGGGGCTGCTGGGAGTTCAGGGGATGGAGCTAGTGTTGGGTGCCGGTCAGAAAGCCAGGAAGCATTGACCTTCTCTGCCGTTTCGCCACCAAAGTTCATTATATGCTATCCTGAGATGGCAAATCTGAACTCCATCAACAAGCGGAAAGCGGACCTTTCCGTTCCTTTATGAATCGCACTCACCATAGTTAAGTGTGGTGATGTGATTTAGGCACAGAACAGGCGTGCCGCCGGAGAAGCCAGGAACTTTTCCATGGTTACCCGCTCTGTGAATAGTACGAAGAAGGGAAAAGCCCTGTTTCCGGCAAAACAGGGCTTTTCTCTGCCGTGTGAATAGACCCCATATAAACTATTTTTATTTTAAGTGCAATGCACAAGGCATATCCAGCACATTCTTCTGATAAAGAGGAAAGTCTATGCTCCGTGTATATTCACAATGCTGTATTTGTAACAGCAGCACGTACAGTATCAGGGCTGGGAGGGAGAGGGGTGGGGGTAGTCCTTTCACATTTAAACACAGTGACGCAAATCTTAGTGTGAGAGAAAGTCATAGGCAAACGCAGGGGGGTTCTGGTTGCCCAGAAATCCCCCTCCTGTTGGCATGTGGCTCAAATTCTGACAACAATAGCCATGGTATATAATACAATTACTAGAGCAGCTGCCACATCATGCAGTTTAAGGGACAGAGCAGAACTGCTGCACATGCCCATGGTAGCAGCTTCTTCTACCAAGTTTGCGGTGTGTGTGGATCTGAGTTCTCAGTCAGTGCACTGGACCAGAGAGTAGCTACCAGCAGGGCCGGTGCTAGGGTGTTCGGCGCCCCCCTGCAAACTATAAATTTGCGCCCTCCCATATTCCTTTGGCGCGCACCAGGAAAAGGGGTATGGTCTCACAAGTAAGGGGCATGGCCACACAATAGTACCCCCATTTAAAATTACGCCAAAATGTAGCACAATCTTATTCATCTTGTACATAATGCCCCACCCATAGTAGTAGCGTCCTTATATGTAATGCCCCCCAGTAGTAGTAGCAGCATCCTTATACATAATGCCCCCCAGTAGTAGCAGCATCCTTATACATAATGCCCCCCAGTAGTAGTAGCATCCTTATACATAATGCCCCCCCAGTAGTAGTAGCATCCTTATACATAATGCATCCATAATAGTAGTAGCGTCCTTATACGTAGTGCACCCCCAGTAGTAGACGCGTCCTTAAATGTAATGCCCCCCCCCCCCAGTAGTAGTAGCATCTTATACGTAAAGCCCCCTCCCCAGTAGTAGTAGCATCGTTATATGTAATGCCCCCCCCAGTAATAGTAGCTTCCTTATACGTAATGCCGCCAGTGGTAGCATCCTTATACATAATGCCCCCCCCCAGTAATAGTAGCGTCCTTATACGTAATGCCACCCCTGTAGTAGTAGCGTCCTTACATGTAATTGCCCCCCCCAGTAGTAGCGTCCATAAAGCGCGCACACACACAGACATACCTCACACACACACACACACACACACACACACACACACACACACACACACACACATACACGCACATATACACACACACACACATTTCTCTCTCACCCTCCACTTACCAAGTCTGGCTGGCCGTCACTGCAGTGCTTACTCTCCCACTGTTCAGCTGCCTGGTCCTGTGTAGCTCCACCCCTCTATCCCGTGTAGCCCCACCCTCTCATGCCATCGTAGCTCCACCCCCATTTCAGGACCTGCTGTCACACAGGTGGTTGGGCAGGGGAGAAGGCTTTTCATGCTGCCGGCGCCGCTGCCTGTCATAGTGACAGGCACAGCAGCTGACAGCAGCATCAGGGGGGACAGGACGGCGCAGCTGCAGGGAGGGGATGCAGAGCAGGGGGGAGCGCCTCTCCGTCCTAGCGCCTCCATGCACTGCATCCCTTCGCTGAGCGGGTAGCGCCGGGCCTGGCTATCGGGAAGGAAACAGGAGCCTTACCCTGAGGTGGGAGAATGTGTGCTTAGAAAGTGCAGTAATGGGTCTATTATGTTTGTGTATTTATTTATCATGGTATGTTCAACCTTTTCCTGACCACTTATTTATATTATTTATATATGTTTGATACAGCCTATATTACAGACCATCTATAGTGATAAATATTAATACTATATTCCATACATTGTCCAGTGTATAAAAAGACCAATGTTTACATTAATGTCCAGCGTCGGTACTAGGTTCTTCTACCGCTCCCATCCCCCCTCCCCCCCTTCCCTGACTCTCACACATGCCCCAATGTTCCGCAGAGTGGGAGATTGTGGACTTCATTTGGAAACCCCCCTCTAGAAATCCTGCGTTTGCCACTGAAGTATGTACAGTACATTCTCTCATAATAAAAGGAAATATAGTTTGTTTTTAACTTTATCTACCGCAAGGGCAGGCAATGTTCAGCACTCAAGCTGATCTGGAATTACACATCATAGCATGCCCTGCCGCAATTGTAGTATGCCCCTACAGCAAAATTGTGTCAAGGCGAGCTGAGTTGTGTGATTGCACAGCAGCTGGAGTGCTGCACGTAGCCTATTTACTCTACATTATGAATGTAAAAAAAAAAAAAAAGGCTATATAGAACAATGGCAATAGTACAAGTTAACCAGAAAAAAAAAATGCAACAAACATTTGTGCCATTATTAAACAAACTCCTCTGAATGCACCTCTATTACAAAATAATAACTTTATTTGAAAATCAGGATACCACAACTTGCCAAATGGTACCATATTTACGAAGGCCAATCATTTCACGCTTGCTGAATTGCTGGACTGAGATTGAAATGTCTCAGCTGTCAGACACTGCTCAATTGCTCTACTCAGAAATACAATTATTTCGAGAGGATTATAACACAAATGGCTTAAATGTTTTGATTTGAAAGTAGCCAGATAATATTGTTAGTGGAGATATTCCAGTCCAGGATTACTACTTTTGGGGTGAGGTATTCGGGCTGGTTGTAGTTCAGTCTATTTACAACATACTCAGAAACCATGCAATGTCTTTCCTGGAAAATGTGGCTAATAAAATGTTTCATTGTTGACATACAGTACAGTAGATTTATGTGGAAGTAGATGCCCCAAATGCAATCTGGCCGTGATACATTTCCTGTACACTAACTATAGTCTGCTGGACTAGAGAACATATTTCACACATATTTTACATCAAATCAATCATTGTGAAAATACTATGTGCTGTACATCTGTAGTTTCTATGCCAGATGATATTAACAACACCCTTATCCTGCGCTGTAACAATCAACAGATGTGGCACTGGGGTCAGTGCGCTAAACATTCCCTGTACACGTGCCCAGGGTCGGACTGGCCCACAGGGGTACCAGGGAAACCACCAGTAGGCCCCACTGCCTGAGGGCCCACTCCTTCCTCTAGGGATCAGGTTCCAGACTGTGCCGTTGTATTATACATGGTAGATATGTTGCATTACACTGCACTAAACTATTGTGTATTTCAAGCCTCTGTGGAGGCTGGCCACACCCCCTTTGTAGGCTGGCCACACCCATAAGTATGGCCCCCCTATAACTGCATTCCCCCGGTGGGCCACTTTTTTGTGTTTTGTATCTGGATCCTCGCTCGTGTTGTGGATCTGGATTGGTTTTGCCAAAACAATCCTTTCGGGTTTTGGTTTTGGATCTGGATGATTTTTGAAAAAAACACAAAAACAGCTAAAATCACAGAATTTGGGGGTAATTTAGATCCTTTGGTATTATTAACCTCAATAACATTAATTTCCACTCATTTACAGTCTATTCTGAACACCTCGCAATATTGTTTTTAGGCCAAAAGGTTGCACCAAGGTAGCTGGATGACTTTGCTAAGCGAGACAAGTGTGAAGCACAAACACCTGGCCCATCTAGGAGTGGCACTGCAGTGTCAGACAGGATGGCACTTTTTAAAACTAGGCCCCAAACAGCTTATTATGAAAAGAAGAAAAAGAGGTGCAATGAGGTAGCTGGATGACTAAGCTAAGCGACCCAAGTGGGCGGCACAAACACCTGGCCAATCTAGGAGTAGCACTGCAGTGGCAAACAGGATGGCACTTTTAAGAGCTATGCCCTAAAGAGCACGTAATGCAAAGAAGAAAAAAGAGGTGCAACGAGGTCGCTGGTTGACTAACTGGTGAGTTTGAAAACAAACTGGTGAGGATATGGGTACAGCATCTTAACCCTTATATAAAGGACTTTCCAAAGGGACCTTCTTCCTCCAGCGGCGCACGAGTGGTAAAGTAACCATAGGGACTGTGCTATCAGTTTCATAAATTAATCTACATACCACCATTGGTCCAGTCATTACTAACAGGAACGGACATTATGTTCTAAGCAAAACTTTGTCGGTGCAAGTGTTTTAATAGTTTTTATTGCATTATTTTAATAAATGTTGTTAATCTTTCATTCAATCCATCTATGACTGTTAGTTATATACATAAGCGCTGCTATTTCTTTTTTGGTTTATCATTTCCACAATGTCCCTTTTAGTATCTTCATGCTTCTGTATTTTATGAAAATGTACTTCATTATTTTCTGTACTATATTATGCTATGTATCTGTTAAGCGCCTTGAGTCCTATTGGAGAAAGAGCGCTATATAAATAAAATTATTATTATTATTATTTAAAAAAAGGTCCCTAACAGCACATGATGCAAAGAAGAAAAAAAGGTGCACCAAGGTTGCTGTATGACTAAGCTAAGCGACACAACCACTTGGCCCATCTAGTAGTGTCACGCAGTGGCTGAATGTTGAGAGTGGGCTGCAATTGTTCAGTCCACTGACAGCATCTCCAGCACACTCCAGTCACTTTTAAAAAAATCTGCAATTGGTGGACTTATACGGCAGTACCCCAGGACTAATACAGCAGTACCCCTGGACTCATACGTAGAGATGAGCGGGTTCGGTTTCTTTGAATCCGAACCCGCACGAACTTCACTTTTTTTTTCACGGGTCCGAGCGACTCGGATCTTCCCGCCTTGCTCGGTTAACCCGAGCGCGCCCGAACGTCATCATGACGCTGTCGGATTCTCGCGAGACTCGGATTCTATATAAGGAGCCGCGCGTCACCGCCATTTTCACACGTGCATTGAGATTGATAGGGAGAGGACGTGGCTGGCGTCCTCTCCATTTAGATTAGATTTAGAAGAGAGAGAGAGAGAGAGATTGCTGTGATACTGTAGATTAGAAGAGAGTGCAGACAGAGTTTAGTGACTGACGACCACAGTGACCAGTGACCACCAGAGACAGTGCAGTTGTTTGTTTTATTTAATATATCCGTTCTCTGCCTGAAAAAAACGATACACAGTCACACAGTGACTCAGTCTGTGTGCACTGCTCAGCCCAGTGTGCTGCACATCAATGTATTGTATATAAAGCTTATAATTGTGGGGGAGACTGGGGAGCACTGCAGGTTGTTATAGCAGGAGCCAGGAGTACATGATAAATAATATTATATTAAAATTAAACAGTGCACACTTTTGCTGCAGGAGTGCCACTGCCAGTGTGACTAGTGGTGACCAGTGCCTGACCACCAGTATATTAGTAGTATTGTATACTATCTCTTTATCAACCAGTCTATATTAGCAGCAGACACAGTACAGTGCGGTAGTTCACGGCTGTGGCTACCTCTGTGTCGGCACTCGGCAGGCAGTCCGTCCATCCATAATTGTATTATAATATATACCACCTAACCGTGGTTTTTTTTTCATTCTTTATACCGTCGTCATACTAGTTGTTACGAGTATACTACTATCTCTTTATCAACCAGTGTACAGTGCGGTAGTTCACGGCTGTGGCTACCTCTGTGTCGGCACTCGGCAGGCAGTCCGTCCAACCATAATTGTATTATATACCACCTAACCGTGGTTTTTTTTTTCATTCTTTATACCGTCGTCATACTAGTTGTTACGAGTATACTACTATCTCTTTATCAACCAGTGTACAGTGCGGTAGTTCACGGCTGTGGCTACCTCTGTGTCGGCACTCGGCAGGCAGTCCGTCCATCCATAATTGTATTATAATATATACCACCTAACCGTGTTTTTTTTTTCATTCTTTATACCGTCGTCATACTAGTTGTTACGAGTATACTACTATCTCTTTATCAACCAGTGTACAGTGCGGTAGTTCACGGCTGTGGCTACCTCTGTGTCGGCACTCGGCAGGCAGTCCGTCCAACCATAATTGTATTATAATATATACCACCTAACCGTGGTTTTTTTTTCATTCTTTATACCGTCGTCATACTAGTTGTTACGAGTATACTACTATCTCTTTATCAACCAGTGTACAGTGCGGTAGTTCACGGCTGTGGCTACCTCTGTGTCGGCACTCGGCAGGCAGTCCGTCCATCCATAATTGTATTATAATATATACCACCTAACCGTGGTTTTTTTTTCATTCTTTATACCGTCGTCATACTAGTTGTTACGAGTATACTACTATCTCCTTATCAACCAGTGTACAGTGCGGTAGTTCACGGCTGTGGCTACCTCTGTGTCGGCACTCGGCAGGCAGTCCGTCCAACCATAATTGTATTATAATATATACCACCTAACCGTGGTTTTTTTTTCATTCTTTATACCGTCGTCATACTAGTTGTTACGAGTATACTACTATCTCTTTATCAACCAGTGTACAGTGCGGTAGTTCACGGCTGTGGCTACCTCTGTGTCGGCACTTGGCAAGCAGTCCGTCCAACCATAATTGTATTATATACCACCTAACCGTGGTTTTTTTTTCATTCTTTATACCGTCGTCATACTAGTTGTTACGAGTATACTACTATCTCTTTATCAACCAGTGTACAGTGCGGTAGTTCACGGCTGTGGCTACCTCTGTGTCGGCACTCGGCAGGCAGTCCGTCCATCCATAATTGTATTATATACCACCTAACCGTGGTTTTTTTATACCACCTAACCGTGGCAGTCCGTCCATGTGCTGATTGGGGAGGGTTTTTTGGAAGGGACATCCTGCGTGACACTGCAGTGCCACTCCTAGATGTGCCCGGTGTTTGTGTCGGCCACTAGGGTCGCTAATCTTACTCACACAGCTACCTCATTGCGCCTCTTTTTTTCTTTGCGTCATGTGCTGTTTGGGTAGGGTTTTTTGGAAGGGACATCCTGCGTGACACTGCAGTGCCACTCCTAGATGTGCCCGGTGTTTGTGTCGGCCACTAGGGTCGCTAATCTTACTCACACAGTCAGCTACCTCATTGCGCCTCTTTTTTTCTTTGCGTCATGTGCTGTTTGGGGAGGGTTTTTTGGAAGGGCCATCCTGCGTGACACTGCAGTGCCACTCCTAGATGGGCCCGGTGTTTGTGTCGGCCACTAGGGTCGCTAATCTCACTCACACAGCTACCTCATTGCGCCTCTTTTTTTCTTTGCGTCATGTGCTGTTTGGGGAGGGTTTTTTGGAAGGGACATCCTGCGTGACACTGCAGTGCCACTCCTAGATGGGCCCGGTGTTTGTGTCGGCCACTAGGGTCGCTTATCTTACTCACACAGCGACCTCGGTGCAAATTTTAGGACTAAAAATAATATTGTGAGGTGTGAGGTATTCAGAATAGACTGAAAATGAGTGTAAATTATGGTTTTTGAGGTTAATAATACTTTGGGATCAAAATGACCCCCAAATTCTATGATTTAAGCTGTTTTTTTAGTGTTTTTGGAAAAAAACACCCGAATCCAAAACACACCCGAATCCGACAAAAATAATTCGGTGAGGTTTTGCCAAAACGCGTTCGAACCCAAAACACGGCCGCGGAACCGAACCCAAAACCAAAACACAAAACCCGAAAAATTTCAGGCGCTCATCTCTACTCATACGGCAGTGTCACACAGGATGGCACTTTTCAAAAACTAGGCTCCAAACAGCACCTCATGCAAAGATGTTGAAGAGGTGCAATGAGGTAGCTGTATAACTAAGCCAAGCGACACAAACAATTCCAACTGGAAATATACGTCCAAATCACTGGAATTATACGTCCAAATCACTGAAATTATACGTCCAAATCACTGGAATTAATTGGCAAGATCACTGTAATTATACATCCAAATCACTGGAATGAATTGGCAAGATCACTGCAATTAATAATTATACGTCCAAATCACTGGAATTAATTGGCAAAAACACTGTAATTATACGTCCAAATCACTGGAATTAATTGGCAAGATCACTGTAATTAATAATTATACGCCCAAATCACTGGAATTAATTGGCAAGATCACTGTAATTAATAATTATACGTCCAAATCACTGGAATTAATTTTCAAAATCACTGTAATTATACATCCAAATCACTGGAATTAATTGGCAAGATCACTGTAATTAATAATTATACGTCCAAATCACTGGAATTAAATGGCAAAATCTTGCTATCGCTTGCCTAGTGAAGTGTAATCTAGATGGGATTTGGTACGGGGACACAATACCGCTATCAATTGTCTAAATCCCACTGCACATCTAACACCAACATAAGTGTCAAGGCCTCAGTTATGAGGGCTTCCATCGTCATGTGAAGCTGAACCACTAGGCCAGGGCCTCAGCCATTCCTTGCCACTCCGTGTCGCAAATGGCATATTGGCAAGTTTACATTTCTCCTCAGACCATTTAAATTTATTTTTTGGGGTCTTTTTACTGAACTTTGGCTTTTTGGATTTTACATGCCCTCTACTATCACAATGGGCATCGGCTTTGGCAGACGACATTGATGGCATTTCATCCACTATGTCATGGCTAGTGGCAGCAGCTTCAGCACTAGGAGGAAGTGGTTCTTGATCTTTCCATATTTTATCCTCCAAGTTTTTGTTCTCCATTATTTTTCTGGAGTTATATAACACAATATGCGGCACAGGAATGACTGATGGCTGATGGCCAGGACACTACCACTGGTCTGATGCAGCACAACACAGCAACACTGTAAGGGACTTGTTGTTGTTGTTGTTATTATTATTATTATACGGCAGCAGTGGACATATAGCAGCAGCGTATACCACTGTGACTGCCTGGTCACTGGAATGACTGATGGCCAGGACACTACCACTGGTCTGATACAGGACAACACAGCACCACTGAAAGGGACTTGTATAGCTACACTGGATATATGACAGCAGAGCACACCAGTGGCAAACGCAGGATTTGCATGGGGGGGTTTCCAGAACTGGGTGGAGCCAATCACGGGGGTGGGGACTGAGGTGACCCAGTATATGCTGGGTCCGTAAAACTAGTGTGTCTGTGTGTATGTGTATATATATATATATATATATATATAATCCAGGTAATTGTCCGGCACTCCAATACCTCAAACAGCTGCTATGGTGCCCGCTCTGTGTGATGAACATATACCAGGAAGATGAGCCGCACTCACAGACTAATAAATGGTATAAACCTCCGGCGTTAGACCAATAAGTCACATAGCCTGAAACTGTTCCAGGCTATGTGACTTATTGGTCTAACGCCGGAGGTTTATACCATTTATTAGTCTGTGAGTGCGGCTCATCTTCCTGGTATATATATATATATATATATATATATCTACACATATATAGGGTTCATTATGGTATGCCGGCGGACAGGCTCCCGGCGACCGGCATACCGGCTCCGGGAGCCCGACCGCCGGCTTGCCGACAGTGTGGCGAGCGCAAATGATCCCCTTGCGGCCTCGCTGCGCTCGCCACGCTACGGGCACGGTGGCGCGCTATGCACGCCACGCTATTTTATTCTCCCTCCAGGGGGGTCGTGGACCCCCACGAGGGAGAACAATTGTCGGTATGCCGGCTGTCGGGATCCCGGCGCCGGTATACTGTGCGCCGGGATCCCATCAGTCGGCATACTGAAGACCACCCCATATATATACCGTATGTGTGTGTGTATATATATATATATATATATATATACACACACACACACACACACATACATACATATACACATATACATAGCATATTAAACATGCATATATATATATATATATATATATATATATACACATACAGTACACGTATATATACACATGTATATATGTCATATGTGTGTGTGTGTGTTTATATGTATGTATGTATATACATGTGTATATATGTATGCACATGGATATATATGTACTAGAATTAAAATAAAGTAAACTTTTATTGCACTTACAAGAAGGAAGACAGCAGGCTGCAGAGGACGCTAGACAGCCATTAATAATACTCATGCAGCTAAATAAAAAAAATAAAAAAAAATATTTTTTTTTTTTTTAGTGGAGGGGGGTTTCTGGGTGCTCGGAAACCCCCACCCCTGGGTGCGCCACTGCACACCACCACTGTAACTGGTCACTGGACTGATGAGGCACAAGACACTTCCCCTGGTCTAATGCAGGACAACACAGCACCACTAAAAGGGACTTATACAGCTACACTGGATATATGGCATTAGAGGACACCACCACTGTGACTCGTCACTGGACTGATGATACACAAGACACTACCCCTGGTCTGATGCAAGACAACACAGCAAAAATGCAAGGGACTTATACAGCAGCCAGCAGCACTGGGAACATATAGCAGCAGAGGACACCAACACTGTTACTGGCTGGACTGATGCAGCATAAGACAATGACTACACTGGACTGGACTGCGCAGCACAACACAGCACAAGACTCGCCACCCCACTTTCCCGCCCCCACACAGACACTGAGGACGGAGACACGTCCTCTCACTACCCTCTCCAAGACTGGAGTGAAAATGGCCGCGACGCGCGGCTCCTTATATGGAATCCAAATCCCGCGAGAATCCGACAGCGGAATGATGACGTTTTGCCTCGTTCGGGTTTCCAAGTCAGGCGGGAAACCCCGAGCCGGGCTCGGAACCGGATTCAGAGCATGAAGTTCGATACGGTTCGGTTCTCTGAGACCCGAACCCGTCATCTCTAGTTTATATATTGGTAATCGGCAGGTTACTTAACATTTTTTTAAAAAAAGTTCAGACTCGTCGGAATCTTGCCAGAGCATACAACTCGCAGGCTAGTACATAAACCCCATTGACTCATTACCAGTGGCGACTCAATAGGTGGGGCTGCAGCGTTGTTCAAAATTCATCTAGGTGAGCCACACCAACTGTCACTCCAAACACTGCCAAACATCGCCATCTGGGACCCCAATGTTAAGAGATCTGCACATGTGCGGACCTCTGTGTGCGAGATTGCTTGCAGCGCACCCAAGTCACAGCATGCCATTTGGGTGCTGGATGGGGGCATCAATGGGCAATTTTTACAAAACAGGGGCATGTAACCCCGTTCCGTAGGTATGCCGAGTCCAGGGTCGGCATCTTGCGATGCAGATTTCCTGGCTCTGCAGAGGAGTTCCGGTGGTCATTCTGAGTAAGCTTCAGCTCACTCAGATGGCCATCGGCTGTGACTGATTCTGCATTTTCGGACGCAAAACTCGGATCATATAATAAATGGTCATAATAAAATGTAATCATTTCAGCATTACTGCGATGTGTTCTTCATCCATCTGTAATCAGCCCTTATTCCGTTTATTTATTAATCCAGTTCTAGAGCATGTTCTCTTATGCTATAGGTGCTGTAACAAGCAGTAGTAAATAAACATACTGTACAAATTATAAAAATCAACATAAAGTCTTGCCCCGCATCAAAAAAATACAACTATTTCTCAGTTACAAAATACACACAAATCCTATTTCTCCCTATTCTCTCACTGTAGAGGGCGAGGAAGTTTTGAGGAAGACGGTATCATTCTTAACAACTCTGGCCCTCGTTGATTGATGTTTCCTGGGGGCTGGAGCCGCGCGAACATCACAAGAACACGTGCTGTATCTCTGATGTCTGTACTTCATACAGATACTGCTTTGGTACGTGATAAAAAGCTCCTCATTAGTAAACTCAAAAGCAGTTTATATCTTACATCCACAAGCTCTGTACTGCAATATATGTCAGCAGAGGTAACTACAGTACAGTGACTTCAATCAAGAATAATTTAAATACAGAAGTTGCATATTTGTATAGTTCTGAGGACACACGGGCAGATCTATCAAAGAGTGAAGAGCAATATTGGCGGTGAAAATTGGTGCTGCCTTTGGCCATTGGGCTTGTTAGGCAATAGCTTCTTCCAATACAAGAAGGGGTTAATTCCAGCGATGCCACTGTTACCGGCAGCGATATGTTAGCTGGTGTTTATGATCGTAAGTTGCAGTAACAATTCAACAGAATGCAGGGGGCATGGCCTAATCGTAGGAGCCATAGTCATGCCCCCTTTTTAAGCCCAGGTAATTAGTACCCCTCCCCCCGCAACTCTGACTGTATAGACGGAACTAATATTGGGTGTCCGGAATTTGGATGCTCCGAGCAGCACTGAAGCTGAAATACTGGCTGCAGGGTGCCATACTTGTATGATATGGATACACAGTAATCACCTTACTTGTATGTTATGGATACACAGTAATCACCTTACTTGTATGTTATGGATACACAGTAATCACCTTACTTGTATGTTATGGATACACAGTAATCACCTTACTTGTATGTTATGGATACACAGTAATCACCTTACTTCCTTACTTGTATGTTATGGATACACAGTAATCACCATACTTGTATGTTATGGATGCACAGTAATCACCATACTTGTATGTTACGGAAACACAGTGGGGTACAATAGAAAACCAATTTTTGTTTAATATTTTTTATATATTTTTTCCTTTTTTCCCACTTTTTTTCTTTGAAAAAAAGTTTGTTTTTTTAATACTGGAGCAGATGGACACTGGACAGATGGTTGTTAGAACTGTAGCAGATGGACACTGGACAGGTGTGCCGTAAGCACTGAAGAGGATGGACACTTGACAGGTACGTCGGTAATACTTGTGGATGGCCACAGCACAGCCACTTGATGAACAGAGCACAGCCACTTGATGAACAGAGCACAGCCACTTGATGAACAGAGCACAGCCACTTGATGAACAGAGCACAGCCACTTTAGATGGACACAGACAGCACAGGCACCTGTACATGGAGTCTGGACACAGCACAGCCACTTGCAGGGTCGGACTGCCCATCTTGCACTTCTGGCATGTGCCAAAAAGGTCGATGGTTTGGTGGGCCGTTCCGGTCCCACAGAGAGCTGGGAAGGCAGGCGCAGCTCCCTGCTATAGCCACCTCCCAGCCTGAAGTGTGTGTCTGTAATAAAGATGGGAGCGTGCCATGAGTCCACGCCCCCCCAGACTCGTGGGACAACCCTGTGAGCCATGTTTGCGAGCCCCCCCTCCCCCCAATGTGTGTGTCTGTATGAAAGATGGGATCGTGCCACAAGTCCACCCTCCGACTTGCGCCCCCCCTGTGAAGTGTGCGCGCCAGCGTGCACAAATGCCAGTGCCAAAAACTAGCCCCAATCCGTCCCTGGCCACTTGTAAGGATAGAATTGTCTGGAGTCTGGACACAGCACAGCCACTCATACTGTATGGACACAGTACAGCCACTTGTATGGAGTCTGAACACAGTCTGGACATCGAACAGCCACTTAAACTGCAGAGTGCAGCATACAGCAGAGTGCCTGGACTGGAGTGAAATGGAGCTGCGTCCCGGCTGTGACCCCTATATATCGAATCCAAAAAACCCAGAGAATCCAATGCTGGGATGATGATGATGATGTTTGCCACGATTTGGATTCTGAGTCTGCCGGGAAACTCCGAGCCGCGGCTCAGATTGACTCGGGTACCGGAAATTTGTTTGGTCTTGGACCCCAAGGAATCTGAACTGCATATCTCTAGTTATGACCAGTGGTTAATTTTAGAGATGAGCGGGGTCGGTTCTCAGAGAACCGAACCCTACCGGACCTCACGCTCCGAGCCCATATCCAATTCAGGCTCGGGTTTTCCCACCTGACTCGAAAACCAGAATGAGGCATAACGTCATCATCCCGCTATCAGATTACCGCGGGGTTTCGCGCCCATTTTCACTCCGGCATTGGAGAGTATAGAGAGAGGACGTGTCTCCGTTCTCTCGTGTGTCCTCAGTGGCCGTGTCTTGTTCTGCATCTGTCCAGTCACAGTGGTTGTGTCCTCTGCTGCCATATGTCCAGTGCTGTCCAGTGGTGCTGTGTTGTGCTGCATCAGTTCAGTGGTAGTGTGTTGTGCTGCCTTAGTCCAGTCACAGTGCTGCCATATGTCCAGTGCTGTTGTATAATAAATCCCTTACAGTGTTGCTGTGTTGTCCTGCATCAGACCAGTGGTAGTGTCCTGTGCATCAGTCAGTCCAGTGACCAGTCACAGTAATCCTGCCGTATAATTACAGTGGTACTGCCATATAATTCCAGTAATCCTGCCGTATAATTCCAGTGATCCTGCCATATAATTCCAGTAATCCTGCCGAATAATTACAGTTATCCTGCCGTATAATTCCAGTAATCCTGCTGTATAATTCCAGTAATCCTGCCATGTTATTCCAGTGATCCTGCCGTATAATTCCAGTAATCCTGCCGTATAATTCCAGTGATCCTGCCGTATAATACAGTAATCCTGCCATCTAATAACAGTAGTACTGGCATATAATTCCAGTAATCCTGACGTATAATTCTAGTGATCCTGCCGTATAATTCCAGTGATCCTGCTGTATAATTCCAGTAATCCGCTGTATAATTCCAGTGATCCTGATGTATAAATCCAATAATCCTGCCATATAATACCAGTAATCCTGCCGTATAATTACAGTGATCCTGCCGTATAATTCCAGTAATCCTGCCATATAATTCCAGTAACCCTGCTGTATAATTACAGTGATCCTGCCGTATAATTACAGTGGTACTGGCGTATAATTCCAGTAATCCTGCCGTATAATTCCAGTAATCCTGCCGTATAATTACAGTGATCCTGCAGTATAATTCCAGTAATCCTGCCATATAATTCCAGTAATCATGCCATATAAATCCATATAATTCCATATAAATCCAGTCCAGTGGTGCTGCCATATAAATTCAGTTGTGCTATCCTGTGCTATATATTATTTACTTCAAATAAAGGGGTTATTAATATTTAATCCAAATAATTTTTATAGGGTTTGCCCTGTGAGGTGTAGGGGAATGCTCTCCTGTGCCGCATATTAACTCCAGAAAAATATGTACAAAGAATTGGCGCTCCACAATGATACACCACCCAGATAGACTCTAACAGCCGCTCTCCGGTTGTGGGCAGGCCGCCCCAACAAAACAATAATGTAGAAGAAAAAAATGAATTTCCTTCTGATGAAAGGGCCAGCGACAGAGGCCGAGAAACGCGTTAAGGTACTCCATTGAAGGACTCCCTCGATTGCTTTATATTGTTCACCATTTGGCTGCATCGATTCTAATAATTTTAGGCATTGTCCTAATCATTCCAACCACATCTGCTGCCCTCCAACCTTTGTGTTCCCATCATTTCATCGCCGCAAAAGGACATCCCATCAGCGGCACGGCTGCCTGTACATTCACCGCATCGAGCCGCTGCACACCCGGCTCAGTACAGCTTCATTGTTTACAAGACTTTTATGCATCTATTAGAAAAAAGTGAACACACAGGAGGAGCTATTGGGCTTAATATAATTAGCACCTTTTAGCTCATTTAACCAGAGTTTCATTTTTATGCCATCAACGAGATTCTGCTATCATCAGTGCCGGCGGCTTAACTTCCACCACTGAGCCGCTGCCCGCTCGGCTTAGCACAGCCGTCATCGACTACACAGCGGGGCTCGCGCGTGTCGTGGGAGGGGGGGGACCCCATTCGCGCTGGCACCAGCGATCCCTGTTGCAGGGGTGCCTCTCGCCGGTCTCTTGTCGCAGCTGCCTTTCGGCCTGTGGACGCACGGCTTAAGTGAGACTTAATTTCACTTGAGCGCTTTTGTTCTCTTCTACGAATCATCAGAGTCTGTGGTATTTCTATTAAGTTCACCTCACAAAGGGGGTAAGACATTAATCATACTCACAAATTACCCTAATTTCTCATACGTCCTAGAGCATGCTAGGGACGACATCAAGACCATGGGGTATAGACGCGATCCGCAGGAGACATGGGCACACTAAAGACTTTTCATTGGGTGTGAACTGGCTCCTCCCTCTATGCCCCTCCTCCAGACCTCAGTTGTAGAAATGTGCCCAGGCAGACTGGATGCACTCTGAGGAGCTCTGCTGAGTTTCTCTGAAAAGACTTATGTTAGGTTTTTTATTTTCAGGGAGAACTGCTGGCAACAGACTACCTGCTTCGTGGGACTGAGGGGGCAGAAGCAAAACCAACTTCCTAAAGAGTTTCATGGCTCTGCTTCTGGCTGACAGGACACCATTAGCTCCTGAAGGGTACTGAACGCTAGCCGTGTCTAGATGCTCACTCCCACAGCACACCGTCACCCCCCTCGCAGAGCCAGAAGTCAGAAGACAGGTGAGTATGAGAAGAATGATCTTCAATCAAGTAAGTGACGGCTGAGGTACGGCGCGGCTGGCGGGAGCGCAGCGCGCCATTGCTGCCCACACACACAGGCACTGCAGGGTGCAGGGCGCGGGGGGGCGCCCTGGGCAGCAAAATATACCTCTATAAACGGCTAATAGGGGGCATAAGATGCCCAGGCACAGCCCTACCTCTGCCAGTATAAATATTACAAACAGTCTCTGAGGTAAAAAGGGCGGAGCTTCTTCCTCAGGTAGCCAGCACACTGCTCAGCACCATTTTCTCTCTCTCTCCTTAGGCTGCAGAGATATAGCTGGTCCTCCTCCACTTCTGACTACAAGTATTAAGGGTGTAAATAAGGGGGGGCACAAAGCGCTTTTGGTGCTTTACAAATGTGTTTTACTGTGTAAAGAGCGCTGCATGTCAGTGGGCATTCTGTGTTCACAGACATTAAATACAGGCGCTGGGGTTGTGAGCTGGCTGCTCTTATACTGTGTCACTCTGACAGATTTTACTGTGGGTCTGTCCCCAAATAAGTCCCAGTGTGTCTGTGAGTGCTGTACAAGTGTGAGGCATGTCTGAGGCAGGGAGTTCCTCCCCGGAGGAAACCATTTAAGGGACACAGAGTTGTAATGTGGTGGCGCTGCCGGCACACCAAGAGCCTGCATGGGTGAAAGAGATATGTGACAGTATGCAACTGATTAACAGGAGATTAGATAAGTCTAAATCTAATGCTGCATGCTGGAGAAAATCTGTGGAAGATGTGATTTTTCAGGACTCTGTTCTTCCTTCTGCAGGCGGCCCCTCTGGGTCACATAAGAGACCATTTGCAAATGTTGTGAATACTGATACCGACACAGACACTGATTCTTGTGTCGACGACAGAGACTCCAGGGAAATAGATCATAAATTGGCAAAAAATATACAATATATGATTGTGGCTATAAGGGAGGTGTGGAAGTTACAGAAGCCACTCCTGTACCTCAGGAGAAGGCATATTTTTCTAAGGAAAAAAAATTCAAAGTCACTTTCCCACCTTCTCTCGAGCTAAATACTCTTTTTAAAGGGATGTGGATGAATCCTGAAAAGAAATTTCGTATTCCCGAGAGGATTCAGATAGCTTACCCTTTCCCAGCAGAGGACAGGAAAAAATGGGAATCACCCGCTGTGTTAGACAGTGCTCTGTCCAGGTTGACAAAGAAGGTAATTCTCCCTGCACCTGGCACGGCTTCACTAAAAGAGCCGGCAGACCATAAAATGTAAACTACATTGAAATCCATTTATGTAGCCAATGGTACACTCCTCAGGCCCACTATTGCCTGCGCGTGGGTGAGTTGTGCTATTGAAAACTAGTCAGAAAGCGTGTCATCAGAAATAGACACGATTGATAAACATGAGATACTCCTTAAGTTAGGGAATATCAAGGATGCTGCTGCCTACATGCTGGAAGCAATGAAGGATATTGGACTCTTGAGTTCACAAGCCACTACCATGGCAGTATCGGCTCGGCGGTCGTGGATTCGCCAGTGGAACGCGGATGCAGATTCCAAAAGAAACCTGGAGGCTCTACTGTACAAAGGTGAGGCCTTACTTGGCGATGGCCTGCATGCGTTAGTCTCGGCAGCTACCGCAGGTAAGTCAACGTTTTTGCCCTCTGCACCTGCACTGGCAAAAAAGACATATCACCCACACATGCAGTCCTTTCGGCCTAATGAATACAAAAAAGCGAGAGGTCCCCCCTTCATGACAGGTGAGGGAAGGGGAAAGGGAAAGAAGTCCGCAGCGGCTTCTGGTTCCCAAGAGCAGAAGTCTACCCCTACTTCTGCCAAGTCTTCAGCATGACGCTGGGGCTCTCTTGCGGGAGGCCGCTCGGGTGGGGGCACGTCTCAAACTGTTCAGCCAAGGTTGGATTCTGTCTGGCCTGGATCCCTGGATATTGCAAATAGTATCCCAGGGATACAAGCTGGAGTTTCAAGACGTTCCCCCATGCCGATTTTTCAAATTGACCTTGCCAGCTTCTCCACCAGAGAGAGAAGCAGTAACAGCGGCAATCCAAAAGTTATGTCACGACCAGGTCATAGTCCTGGTACCGTTGTCACAACAAGGGGAGGGGCTTTATTTAAGCCTCTTTGTAGTTCCGAAGTCGGACTGCTCAGTGAGACCGATCCTAAACCTAAAAGATCTGAATTTCTATTTAAAACGGTTCAGGTTCAAGATGGAATCACTGAGAGCAGTGATTTCCAGTCTGGAGGAGAGGGACTACATGGTGTCTGTAGACATAAAGGATGCTTACCTGCATGTTCCCATATATTCTCCTCACCAGGCTTATCTGAGATTCGCGGTTCAGGATTGCCATTACCAATTCCAGACGTTACCTTTCGGATTCTCCACAGCGCCAAGGGTATTCACCAGGGTGATGGTGGAGATGATGGTCCTCCTTCGACAGCAAGAAGTCAATATAATTCCTTATCTGGATGATCTCCTGATAAAGGCGAGATCCAGGGAGCAGTTGATACAAAACATCTCACTCTCTCTGTCAATACTCCAACAACACGGTTGGATCATAAATTATCCAAAGTCACAGTTGGAACCAACGACAAGGTTGTCTTTCCTCGGGATGATTCTGGACACAGAAGTTCAGAAAGTATTTCTGCCGGCGGAAAAAGGCTTGGAAATACAAAAAATGGTAAAACAGATACTGAAACCATCCTCTATGTCGATCCATCAGTGCATTCGGTTGTTGGCGAAGATGGTGGCGGCCTACGAGGCCATACAGTTTGGCAGGTTCCATGCCAGAATATTCCAGTGGGACCTGTTGGACAAGTGGTCAGGGTCACACTTACACATGCACCGGAAGATAATCCTGTTGTCAAAAACCAGGGTTTCGCTCCTGTGGTGGCTGCACAGCTCTCACCTACTGGAAGGACGCAGGTTCGGGATTCAGGACTGGGTCCTGGTAACCACAGATACAAGTCTCCGAGGCTGGGGAGCAGTCACTCAAGGAGAAAACTTCCATGGACGTTGGTCACATCAGGAAGCCTGCCTGCACATAAACATGCTGGAGCTGAAAGCCATTTACAACGGCCTTCAACAAGCAGTACATCTTCTTCAAGATCCAGTCGGACAATGTAACAGCAGTTGCGTACATAAACAGGCAGGGCGGAACAAAAAGCAGAGCGGCAATGGCAGAGGTGACAAGAATACTCCTTTGGGCAGAAAAACATCTAAAAGTTCTGTCGGCAATATTCATTCCGGGGTAGACAACTGAAAAGCAGACTTCCTCAGCAGACACGATCTCCATCCAGGAGAGTGAGGCCTCCACCAAGAAGTCTTTGCAGAGGTGACAAGTCTTTGGGGAGTTCCTCAAATAGACATGATGGCATCTCGTCTCAACAAGAAGCTTCAGAGATATTGTTTCTGGTCGAGAGACCCTCAAGCAATAGCGGTGGATGCGCTAGTGACCCAGTGGGTTTTCCCGTCAGTGTATGTCTTCCCTCCACTTCCGCTGATCCCAAAAGTACTCAGGATCATAAAAAGAACAAGGGTTCGAGCAATCTTCATTGCCCCAGATTGGCCAAGGAGGGCTTGGTACCCGGATCTTCAGCAGTTGCTCGTAGAAGATCCTCGGCCTCTTCCTCCTCACGAGGACCTGCTGCAGCAGAGGCCGTGCGTGTATCAAGACTTACCGCGGCTACGTTTGACGGCATGGCTGTTGAATGCCGGATCCTAGCCCGAAAGGGTATTCCCAAGGAAGTCATCCCCACTCTTATTCAGGCCAGGAAAGGAGTAACGTTGAAACATTACCACCGTATTTGGAGAAAATATGTGTCTTGGTGTGAATCCAAGAAAGCTCCTATGGAAGAGTTTCACTTAGGACGTTTCCTCCATTTTCTACAGGCTGGTGTGGAAGCAGGCCTCTGATTGGGATCAATCAAGGTCCAGATTTCAGCCTTGTCAGTGTTCTTCCAAAAACAATTGGCCTCTCTTCCAGAGGTTAAGACCTTCGTGAAAGGGGTTCTGCACATTCAGCCTCCATTCGTGCCTCCAGTGGCACCATGGGACCTTAACGTGGTGTTGCAGTTCCTTCAATCGGATTGGTTTGAAACTCTACAAAAGATAGAGTTGAAGTTTCTCACTTGGAAAGTGGTGATGCTTTTGGCATTGGCATCTGCAAGATGGGTGTCTGAATTGGGGGCCTTTTCTCACAAGAGGCCTTACCTGATATTCCATGAAGATAGGGCAGAGTTGAGGACTCAACAACATTTTCTTCCAAAGGTGGTTTCGTCTTTCCACATAAACCAACCTATTGTAGTGCCAGTAGTTACTGACACATTCACTGAGTCAAAGTCTCTAGATGTGGTTAGGGCTTTGAAAATCTATGTTGCTAGAACAGAGAGAATACGGAAAACAGAGGCACTGTTTGTCCTGTATGCTCACAACAAGATTGGTTGTCCTGCTTCCAAGCAGACTATTGCATGTTGGATCAGAAATACGATTCAGCAAGCTCATACTATGGCTGGATTGCCGTTACCGACATCGGTAAAGGCCCACTCCACTAGGAAGGTGGGCTCATCCTGGGTGGCTGCCCAGGGGGGTCTTGGCATTACAACTTTGCCGAGCAGCTACCTGGTCGGGGTGAAACACATTCGCTAAGTTCTACAAGTTTGACACCTTGGCCGATGAGGACCTTAAGTTTGGTCAATCGGTGCTGCAGAGTCATCCGCACTCTCCCGCTCGTACTGGAGCTTTGGTATAAACCCCATGGTCTGGATGTCGTCCCCAGTATCCTCTAGGACGTATGAGAAAACAGGATTTTGATACCTACCGGTAAATCCTTTTCTCCTAGTCTGTAGAGGATGCTGGGCGCCCGTCCCAGTGCGTACTGTACATGCAGTTTAGTTATTTAAGTTACACAAGTTGTGTTATCCTGGTTCAGCATGTTGCTTCAATTAGTTCATGCCTGTTGGCTTGTGTTATGTTGAATGCCATGTGTGCGGCATGGTTGAGGGTGTGAGTTGGTATGTATCTCACCACTAGTTTAAAGTTAAATCCTTTCCTCAAAATGTCCGTCTCCCTGGGCACAGTTCCTACAACTGAGGTCTGGAGGAGGGGCATAGAGGGAGGAGCCAGTTCACACCCAATGAAAAGTCTTTCATTGAGTGCCCATGGCTCCTGCGGATCCCGTCTATACCCCATGGTCTTGGTGTCGTCCCCAGCATCCTCTATGGACTAAGAGAAAAGGATTTACCGGTTGGTATCAAAATCCTGTTTTTTTGGATGCCTACGGCACTTTCACTATTTAATATGTTTTTACAAAGACTTTCATTATTGCAAAATTATTTTAGATTATTCGATTGCAGTCAGAGTTTATACTTTTTTTTATATACAAATGATTTTTTATCGTCATCAGTAATTTGTTTTAAATAAAGTTTTCATTATACTCTGTATTCAGGTTAATATATTCATGTGGTTTATGTATTACCATTAGGATACATTGTTCTATTAATAAATTACTTCAGTAGACTCTTTCAGCGCTCCCACATTTTTTTCCAACTTCAGAAAAATAATGGAGAACAAAAATTTGGAGGATAAAATAGGGAAAGATCAAGAACCACTTCCTCCTAGTGCTGAAGCTGCTGCCACTAGTCATCACGTAGACGATGAAATGCCATCAACGTCGTCTGCCAAGGCCGATGCCCAATGTGATAGTAGAGGGCATGTTAAATCCAAAAAGCCAAAGTTCAGTAACAAGTCCCAAAATAGAAATTGAAATGGTCTGAGGAGAAACGTAAACTTGCCAATATGCCATTTACAACATGGAGTGGCAAGGAACGGCTAAGGTCCTGGCCTATGTTCATGACTAGTGGTTCAGCTTCACATGATGATGGAAGCCCTCATCCTCCCGCTAGAAAAATTAAAGAGTTAAACTGGAAAAAGAAAAGAACTGTGTGTTCTAAGATGGTATCACAAATCCTCAAGGAGAGTCCAAGTGTGTCGGCGGTTGCAAAGCCTGACCTTCCCAACACTGGACGGGAAGAGGTGGCTCCTTCCACCATTTGCACGCCCCCTGCAAGTACTGAATGGAGCACCCACAGTCCAGTTTCTGATATTCAAATTATAGATGTCACTGTTGAAGTACACCAGGATGAGGATATGGGTGTTGCTGGCGCTAAGGAGGAAGTTGACGATGAGGATTCTGATGGTGATGTGGTTTGTTTAAATGAGGCACCGGGGGAGACACCTGTTGTCTGTGGGATGAAGAAGCCCATTGTGATGCCTGGGCAAAATACCAAAAAAGCCACCTCTTCAGTGTGGAATTATTTCTCCACAAATCCGGACAACAGGTGTCAAGCCGTGTGTTGCCTCTGTCAATCTGTAATAAGTAGAGGTAAGGATGTTAAACACCTAGGAACAGCCTCCCTTATACGTCACCTGCAGCGCATTCATCTGAAGTCAGTGTCAAGTTGTGAAACTTTGGATAAGAATGTAAGCAGTCCACTGACACCTAAATACCTTCTTCCTCTTGTACCCAAGCTTCTGCAAGTCACACCACCAACTCCCTCAATGTCAACTTCCTCCACAGTCAGGAAAGTCAGTAGCCCTGCAGTCCATGTCACTGTCAAGACTGAGGAGTCCTCTCCTAACCGGGATTCCTCAAGAGGATCCTTGAGAGGTACGCCTGCTGTTGCTGCTGCTGTTGCTGCTGGGAGTCGATCGTCATCCCAGAGGGGAAGTCGGAAGACCACTTGTACTACTTCCAGTAAGCAACTGACTGTCCAACAGTCCTTGTGAGGAAGATGAAATATGACAGCAGTCATCCTTTTGTAAAGCGGATAACTGAGGTCTTGACAGAAATGTTGGTGTTAGACATGTGTCCGGTATCCCCTGTTAGTTCAGTGGGACTTAGAGAATTGTTTGAGGTACTGTGTCCCAGGTATCATATCCCATCTAGGTTCTACTTCTCTAGGCAAGCGATACCGAGAATGTACAGAGATGTCAGAAAAAGTGTCCTCAATGTCCTTCAAAATACAGTTGTACCCACTGTCCACTTAACCACGGACATGTGGACAAGTGGAACAGGGCAGACTAAGGATTATATGACAAATTCCAGCATGTCTCATGTTTTGCACATACAATTAATTTGGTGGTGCAGAATTTTTTGAAAAATGATAGGGGCGTGCAGGAGATGCTGTTGGTGGCCTGAAAATTGCGGGCCACTTTCGGCATTCAGCCACCGTGTGCTGAAGACTGGAGCGCCATGAAACACGCCTGAACCTGCCCTGCCATCACCTGAAGCAAGAGGTGGTAACGAGGTGGAATTCAACACTCTATATGCTTCAGAGAATGGAGGAGCAGCAAAAGGCCATTCAAGCCTATGCATCCACCTACGATATAGGCAAAGGAAGGGGAATGCACCTGGAGAATGATTTCCGTCTTGTACGAGGTTCTCCAACCTTTTGAACTTGCCACACGTGAAGTCAGTTCAGACACTGCCAGCTTGAGTCAGGTCATTCCCCTCATCAGGCTTTTGCAGAAGCAGCTGGAGAAATTGAAGGAGGAACTAAGACGGAGAGATTCCACAAAGAATGTGGGACTTGTGGATGTAGCCCTTCATTCGCTTTGCCAGGATTCAAGGGTGGCTAATCTGTTGAAATCAGAGCACTACATTTTGGCCACCGTGCTTGATCCTAGGTATCTCTCATCTCTCTTTCCGGCAGACACAAGTCTGCAGAGGTTCAAAGACCTGCTGTTGAGAAAACTGTCAACTCAAGCAGAACGTGACCCGTCAACAGCTCCTCCTTCACTTTCTCCCGCAACTGGGGCTGCGAGGAAAAGGATAGGATTTCCGAGCCCACTCGCAGGGCAGTCAGCAGCGAGTGCTTACATCTGGTCCAGACTGAAGGACCTGCCAACAATTACTGACATGTGTACTGTCACTGCATATGATTCTGTCATCATTGAAAGAATGGTGGAGGATTATATGAGTGACAGCATCCAAGTAGGCACGTCAGACAGTCTTTATGTATACTGGCAGGAAAAAGAGGCAATTTGGATGCCCTTGCACAAACTGGCTTTATTTTACATAAGTTGCCCCCCCCCCCCCCCCTCCAGTGTGTACTCTGAAGAGTGTTTAGTGCAGCCGGTAACCTTGTCAGCTATCGGCGTAGGAGGTTACTTCCACAAAATGTGGAGAAGATGATGTTCATCAAAATAAATTATAAATTCCTCTGGGAAGACCTTTATCAGCAGTAGCCTACATAAAGTACACAGGGACCTATGATGGTGGATTCCAGTGAGGACAAATTTATACTCTGTGAGGAGGAGGATGTACACAGTGAAAGGGGTGAGGAATCGGAGGATGAAGATGAGGTCAGCATCTTGCCTCTGTAGAGCCAGTTTGTGCAAGGAGAGATTGATTGCTTCTTTTTTGGTGTGGGCCCAAACAAACGAGTCATTTCAGCTACAGTCCCTGTCACTGAAATGATTGGTTTGTGAAAGTGTGCATGTCCTGTTTATACAACATATGGGTGGGTGGGAGGGCCCAAGGACAATTCCATCTTGCACCTATTTTTCTTCTTTGCATCATGTGCTGTTTGGGGACTAGTTTTTTAAAGTGCCATCCTGTCTGACACTGCCATACACGTCCAGGGGTATTGCCGTATAAGTCCAGGAGTACTGCCGTTTTGCTGTCTTGTGCTGCATCAGTCCAGAGTTGGTGTCCTGTGCTGTATATTATTTACTCCAAATAAAAGGGTTATATACATTACCTATATTATTATCCAAATAATTTTTACAGGGTTTGCCCTGTGTGGTGTAGGGGTACGCTCGCCTGTGCTGCATATTATTATAATAGCTTCAAATAAAAGGGTGTGTGTGTTTGTTTTAGGGCAGGCCTGGCCAACCTGTGGCTCTCCAGCTGTTGTAAAACTATAAGTTCCATCATGCTTTGCCACAGTTTTGCTATTAGGGAAGGCTAAAACTGTGGCAGGGCATGATGGGATGTGTAGTTTCACAACATCTGGAGAGCCACAGGTTGGCCAGGCCTGTTTTAGGGGTACGCTATCCTGTGCCACCAATATTGTGCGTGTATTACATCTGGCCAAATTCCAGCACGTCCCATGTTGTTTGTGTCGCATACTTGTGTCGCTTATCTTCGTCATACAGCTATCTCATTGCACCTCTTTTTCTTCTTTGCATGATGTGCTGTTTGGGGCCTAGTTTTTTTAAGTGCCATCCTGTCTGCAACTGCAGTGCCACTCCTACATGGTCCAGGTGTTTGAGCCGCACACTTGTGTTGCTTGGCTTAGTCATACAGCAACCTCATTGCACCTCTTTTTCTTAATTGCATCATGTGCTGTTTGGGGCCTATTTTTTAAATCTTCCATCCTGTCTGCCACTGCAAAAATCATTCAGATCCAAAACCAAAACCAAAACACGAAAGGGTGATTTTGGCAAAACCAAGCCAAAACCGTAACACGAGCGGTGAATTAGAACCAAAACACAAGACACGAATAGTGCCCGCCGCACATCTCTAGTTAATTTCCAGTTAGCAGTTGATTTACCGATGGACACAGTACCGAGGGTCATGATCCCAACAGCCATTGACCGACAGTCACAATGCCGACATGGCAACATTACGGCATGTTCAAAATGCCGACATAGGAGGTAATTCTGAGTTGATCGCAGCAGGAACATTGTTAGCAGTTGGGCAAAACCATGTGCACTGCAGGGGAGGCAGATATAACATGTGCAGAGAGAGTTAGATTTGGGGGGTGTCGTACGGTATGCCGGCGCTCGGGCTCCCGGCGACCAGCATACCGGCGCCGGGAGCCCGACCGCCGGCATACCGACAGCGTGGCGAGCGCAAAGGAGCCCCTTGCAGGCTCACTACGCTCACCACGCTGCGGGCACGGTGGCGCGCTACGCGCGCCACACTATTTTATTCTCCCTCCAGGGGGGTCGTGGACCCCCACGAGGGAGAATAGTTGTCGGTATGCCGGGTGTCGGGATTCCGGCGCCGGTATACTGTGCGCCGGTATCCCGACATTCGGCATACAGAAGACCACCCAGATTTGGGTGTGATGTGTTCAATCTGCAATCTAAATTGCAGTGTAAAAATAAAGCAGCCAGTATTTACCCCGCACAGAAACAAAATAACCGACCCAAATCTAACTCTCTCTGCACATGTTATATCTGCCTCCCCTGCAGTGCACATGGGTTTGCCCAACTGCTAACAAAGTTCCTGCTGCGATCAACTCAGAATTACCCCCATAGTCAGAATACCAACATTTGAAATGTTGACCAACGTTTTTAAGGAATTTTTGCCCAAAAAAAGACTTATTCATACTTTGCCATCCCAGAAGAACAGGAGGGGGAATAAAAGTGTAGTGAGGCACCACGCCTGAAGCATAGCGAGCGCAGCAAGCCATGCGAGAGGACGCTGTACACTTACATAGTGTCCATGTCAACCTATGCCGACATTGACACCAAAAAGAAAAACTCATGTCGTATTCTGACCAATGAATGTCAGTATTTTGACCGTGTCGGTACTTTGACTGTCGTTTAATGGTTGTCTGGATTACGAATGTCGGTATGGTGTCCGTCCGTAATTTATACTGAACCCAAATTACTGTTGTGCTAGGGTAGCCCTCACCTCTAAATCTGCCTCTGGTTATGATGCCCCCAAAGTATTGACATGCGCTTCATAGCAGGGTTATAGAAAACCCTATAAAAAGAGAAAACGTTAAAGAACAAAATTTCACCTGCCTGTCATTCTTAAGTTTATGTGGCGATGAACACGATCCCACCTCTGCTGATCCACGCTACTTATGATCGCAGTCACTAGCCAAAGACAGGGGGAAAAGGCACATATGTGAATGGGCTTGACAGCAGGTTCAGAGAAGGGCAGGAGGTCAGCGGAAGACATAGAGGGGAGTGGTGCAGAAGCACATCTGGGGAGGGCTGGAACAGAGTCACACTTTGGGAAGGAGACAGAGACACACTTGGGGATGGGGCAGGGGCACACTTAGGGAATGTTGAGGTCAGAGGCACACTTGGGAATCACTGGGGCAGAGGCACACTTGGGAATCACTGGGGCAGAGGCACACTTGGGGAGACATGGGGTCAAGCACACTTTGAAAAGGGAGGGAGAGTCACACTTAAGGAGGGTTAAGGCAGGGGTACAGTTGGAGAGGGAGGCAGAGGCACGTTTAGGGAGTCATGGGGCAGAAGCCCACTGGAGACACAGTTGCTGAGGAATTGTTTCAGAGGCACACTAGGGCAATAAGGAACAGGCACACTTGAGGAGATAGGTAGAGACATAATTGTAGAGGCATTGGGGATGCACACTTGGGGACGGTATAGGCAGATGTATATATGCAGAGGGAGGCAAAGGCACGCTTGAGAGGGGGGCAGACTCACACTTGCATGGTTAGCCTGGAAACTCCCCTCTCTAGCCCACACCATGACCACTATGGCATTTGTATAAAACATAATTTTACTAGAGCTGCATGTTTTAAAGATCTCCTCAGTATTACAATTATAATAATTAGCAACGCCCGTGGATCTTTTATGTGTCAGCCAGTAATTAATACACGTGTGTGCACCAACTGGGCGATCTGTAAAACATCCACTGTTAAAGGTGCTCTGCTATAGACCATCTATAAGGTTAATTATTCATTCTGTAATGAGTTACATATATGTCCAGGGCAGTTTCTAGGCTCTTCTGATATAAAGCATTCAGCTCAGGCAGGATGTCCCTACTACTACATCTAATGGCTTACTATGACCGCTGGCCCTATATATGTGGGAATTATGACATACAATATATTGCACTTTGTATGATGCATATTATTGCTGCTTCATTGCTAACTATGCCCTCTTCATGGACTGGCCACAAGCAATCTAACACCAAGCAGTTAGGAACCCCTATCTAGAAATCCTGTGTTTGCCATTGCCCTCGATGGTGGCCCAGCATTTAGGGACATGTGGTGAACAAGGGCATAGCTACCATAGGTGCAGGCAGTGCAGCTGCTATGGGGCCCAGAGCTGAGAGGGGCCACCTTCCTTGTCACAGTTACATGTGTTATATACATTTTTTCCATTGGGTGGTACATAGGTGTCCTTTCAAACTTTTTCCTTGGGGGCCTGCAATATATCTAGATATGCCCCTATACCTGCTCATTGTAGTGTGGTATAAAATGAACTGGAGGGGATTTTAATGTTATATAATATGAACCGGGGTACTGTAATGAGGCACAATATGAACGGGGAGCACTGTATATAATAATGTGAATTGGGGGTACTGTGCGGCATAATGTGTACTGGCAGCTGTGAAATGTGACACAAGGTGAACTTAAGCACTACTGCAATTCATAAAAGAAACTAGGGCACTACTATGGGGCATAACATTAAATAAGGCTCTACTATTGATCAGAAAATGAACTAGGGCACTATTATAGGGCATAAAATTAACTGCTGCTGCAGAGAAGTGTCTCTCTAGAAGTATTGGGACGGGGGCCCCTTCAAAATGTTGCTATGGGGCCCACAAAGTTCTGGCTATGCCCCTGGTGGGCAAGGTATGGGTGGTGGCAAGCTGCGCTCAGCTCTTTAAAAGTATTAGATACAAAGTAGCTGCTATTGGAAATATGGGATTGTTAGGGGTACTCCTTCCCCAAAACGGTATATGCAATATAAGAAAGAGAAAAAGATTTCCAGCGCTTCACTTTATATATATCTAATAAAAAAGATTTTTTATATAGACAGATTTTTTATATAAATAAATTCTGTTTATTGTTGACATAAATTATAAGCACTGTGACAAATAAAATAAAAAAATAATAAAATAAAATAAAATGAAAATGGTACAAGTATTTGGACCAATAAAATTGATGTTATAAATTGTTTTCCTACTTGTGATCACAAGAATGCATTTGCTTGCAATAATTTAAACACTCATATGGACGATACACATGGACATACATATACAAACATAAAGACAAACATATCTGTGGTAACTATTTATATTCCAGGGGGAGTTGATACACTTTGTAGCGGTTTACTCTACTCCCCTGTGTTTTCTTTGATTTCCTCTTTAAAAATGTCACTTTGTGTCAGTTCGGTTAGGTAACCTGCAATATTGCAGTCTATTGCTGTGCGGGTTTAGATGCTGTGTCCCGCATTGGTTACATAAAGGTTCAAAGTTGCTGCTCCGAAAAATGTATTGATTTTTGTCTGCCGGCAGACTTGGACGTTTGCTTACCGCGTCGTCCTCCTCCTTGGTCCTGGGCTCCCCGTTTACGGTGTCCGGCGTTCGGTGAGGACTAGCGGGCTCAGCGGCGGTCCGTGTTCTCTACAATCTACGCGTTTCGCCTGTCCAGGCTTCGTCAGGATGGTCGAGATAATCAATAGCATTGTGGGCTGCTTTTTATCTTTGGTGCGGTCCGTCCTTAATTGACAGTGCCGTCTTAGATAATTGATTTATTTTATCGGTGTGCGTTTGTTGTCCATTGTGCAAGTTTATTCCTTGTTGGACTATGGTTCTTCTTTGATCTTGTATTTTTCTTTAATGTTTTAGCAGTTCAGCAAGATATTCCGGGGATAATTAATTAATTAGTTTCAATTAGTGTCTTTGTTGTTATTGTTACGTGTTCCAGGTATAAGTAATTTGTTCGAATTAGACTTGAGTAGTTCAATCGGTTTAGTTAATAATCTACTAGTTACCACAATGAATTACATAAGACATGACAACATTTGAGTTTACATATAACATAAAAATATTGTCGGTGTGGCTTTTATTATTCAGATATCTATTTAAGTGAATTGTGCGTTATATGACCGAAAAAATTATGGTATAATACTCTTTATGAATAAATATTAAGGGATATGAATTAAAATTCCGAATAATTATGACAAAAATTAATTGATTACAATTGCTGTAAATTAATAGTAGTAAAAATAATAGATCAATATAAATATAAAGAAATATCAAAAAATAAATAAAAATAAAAATAAAAATAAATTAATAGACATATATGTATATATTAAATAAAAAATTAAAAAATTATTAATTAATTAATATCTTGGTCTTGATTCTAATTATTTTTCTCCTTGTATTTATTCCCATTATTTTCGTTAAATGGCATTTTTATCTTAAGTGGATTTGTGTTAGTCTTTGAGAAATGGTTTCAGTTCGAAATCCAAATTGAGTCCATTGGGGTTTAAGGTGTCTAGTTCATAAATGAGTTTGGTTTCTTCTTTTAACAGCAGATCCTCTACATTTCCTCCTCTCCATGGTCTTTTGACTTGTTTTAGTCCCACAAATTGTATTTGTGCAGGGTCTCCTCCATGGTACTTTGAGAAATGTACTGGGACACTGTGATCTTCTTTTTTATTTTTGATATTGCATAAATGTTCGTTTATCCTTGTGGTTAATTTTCTTGAGGTTTTCCCTATGTATTGGAGTCCACATGGGCAGAATAGTAAATAGATAACCCCTTTTGTATGGCATGTGATTTTTTCTCTGATCCTATAGACAATTTTATTTGAATAGGCTGTGATTGTTGTTATCGCTTTGTTAGATTTGATGTTTGTTTTTTTGCATGCTGCACATGTTCTGCAGTGGTAGAAACCTTTAACGTTATCGTTCAACCATGTCCCTGGGTTCCTTTCTTTATTTGAATTTGTCATGCAACTCCTTACCAGACTTGTTTTTATTGTTGGAGGTCTTCTATAGATAATCCTCGGTTTTTTTGGTAGTATCTCCTTTAAGTCTTCATCGGTTTGGAGAATGTGCCAGTGTCTATTTAAAATGGTTTCTAGAGATTTACTCCGTCTGGAATATTCTGTTATGAAATTTATGTTCTGTTTTTGTTTTTCTGTTTTTTCTTCCTTATTCGTGTTGTATTTTAGAAGTTGATTCCTTTTTAGAGTGTCTGTGTGCTGTTTGTCTTTCTTGATTTTCTCTTTATCATAATGCTTTTCTTCAAAGTTTTTTATTAGAATATCTGATTGTTTTTCGTATTCGGTTTTTTTTGGAACAGTTCCTCTTTACCCTACGTAATTGTCCTCTGGGGATATTCGACAACCAGTTGGGATGGTGGTTGCTCCTTGCGTCCAGATAGTTATTGCAATCCACTGGTTTGGTGTAGTTCTTAGTTTCTATTTTGCCTTCTTCTATATAGATGGTTAGGTCCAGGAAGTTTAAAGAAGAAACCAAACTCATTTATGAACTAGACACCTTAAACCCCAATGGACTCAATTTGGATTTCGAACTGAAACCATTTCTCAAAGACTAACACAAATCCACTTAAGATAAAAATGCCATTTAACGAAAATAATGGGAATAAATACAAGGAGAAAAATAATTAGAATCAAGACCAAGATATTAATTAATTAATAATTTTTTAATTTTTTATTTAATATATACATATATGTCTATTAATTTATTTTTATTTTTATTTTTATTTATTTTTTGGTATTTCTTTATATTTATATTGATCTATTATTTTTACTACTATTAATTTACAGCAATTGTAATCAATTAATTTTTGTCATAATTATTCGGAATTTTAATTCATATCCCTTAATATTTATTCATAAAGAGTATTATACCATAATTTTTTCGGTCATATAACGCACAATTCACTTAAATAGATATCTGAATAATAAAAGCCACACCGACAATATTTTTATGTTATATGTAAACTCAAATGTTGTCATGTCTTATGTAATTCATTGTGGTAACTAGTAGATTATTAACTAAACCGATTGAACTACTCAAGTCTAATTCGAACAAATTACTTATACCTGGAACACGTAACAATAACAACAAAGACACTAATTGAAACTAATTAATTAATTATCCCCGGAATATCTTGCTGAACTGCTAAAACATTAAAGAAAAATACAAGATCAAAGAAGAACCATAGTCCAACAAGGAATAAACTTGCACAATGGACAACAAACGCACACCGATAAAATAAATCAATTATCTAAGACGGCACTGTCAATTAAGGACGGACCGCACCAAAGATAAAAAGCAGCCCACAATGCTATTGATTATCTCGACCATCCTGACGAAGCCTGGACAGGCGAAACGCGTAGATTGTAGAGAACACGGACCGCCGCTGAGCCCGCTAGTCCTCACCGAACGCCGGACACCGTAAACGGGGAGCCCAGGACCAAGGAGGAGGACGACGCGGTAAGCAAACGTCCAAGTCTGCCGGCAGACAAAAATCAATACATTTTTCGGAGCAGCAACTTTGAACCTTTATGTAACCAATGCGGGACACAGCATCTAAACCCGCACAGCAATAGACTGCAATATTGCAGGTTACCTAACCGAACTGACACAAAGTGACATTTTTAAAGAGGAAATCAAAGAAAACACAGGGGAGTAGAGTAAACCGCTACAAAGTGTATCAACTCCCCCTGGAATATAAATAGTTACCACAGATATGTTTGTCTTTATGTTTGTATATGTATGTCCATGTGTATCGTCCATATGAGTGTTTAAATTATTGCAAGCAAATGCATTCTTGTGATCACAAGTAGGAAAACAATTTATAACATCAATTTTATTGGTCCAAATACTTGTACCATTTTCATTTTATTTTATTTTATTATTTTTTTATTTTATTTGTCACAGTGCTTATAATTTATGTCAACAATAAACAGAATTTATTTATATAAAAAATCTGTCTATATAAAAAATCTTTTTTATTAGATATATATAAAGTGAAGCGCTGGAAATCTTTTTCTCTTTCTTATATGCCCCTGGTGGTGAATGGGAGTTTACACCATTACTGACACAAATCCTTTTAAATCACTCCTTTTAAATCACATGTCTGGAAAACAAACATCATGATGACACAATCATTTTCCGACAAAAAAAGTAACAAAGACACCACTGGACAGTGGACATTTTCTATAATTGACAACTTTGTGACAGATTGTGAATTGCAGAGATTGTTCACTCAATAGTTGTTTTAGTAAATTCTATTTTAAGCACGTGCCCCCCCCCAACTTTCATGTGAAAAGCCTTTAAATCGCTTACAATATCACTTTTTTTTCATTGCTACTTTATGTGATGGAACATTAATGCCATATTATTTAGATTATTCCTCTGTGTGTATTGCGTTACTGCCCAGACTTGGCTGCTGATAGAATAATTGAAAACCAAGAGCTGAAAGAACAAAAAGGAGGATAAAGAGACGTGCAATTGCAGCTGTTGCTCCTGGCAACCTTTACTTATTCAAGCGAGTGTATATTGTTTTTATACATTTGAATATTACACTCACTGGGTCTGAAATTAGTGCCAGTGCAAGGAAGAAAAATGCCAATTTGAACGCCCATGCACACAGGGATAGCAAAGATTTGCTAAGAAAAGAGACGATGTCTCAAGAATGAGTAATGTACCTGCTTTTCATGCAGCATTGCCTACTTAATGCCGTGTGTGTGTGTGTGTGTGTGTGTGTGTGTGTGTGTGTGTGTATACAGTATATACATAATTGTATATATATATATATATATATATACTGTATATATATATATATATAGATAGATAGATAGATAGAGAGATAGATAGATAGATAGATAGATAGATAGATAGATAGATAAGGAATAAAGGCGGCACTCAGACAGGCTTCATATGCAGTATGAAAAGGTCAGCTTTATTCAACCGACATGTTTCGGGGCTCAACCCCTTCCTCAGGGCCTCAACCTCGTTGAGGCCCTGAGGAAGAGGTTGAGCCCCGAAACATGTCGGTTGAATAAAGCTGACCTTTTCATACTGCATATGAAGCCTGTCTGAGTGCCGCCTTTATTCCTTATCTATACATGGAGGATTTGTTCCCCTGGGAAGGCACCGCAGCACATTACCCAGTTTTAAACGAGTGCCGGGACTCTTGCAAGCATATATATATATATATATATATACTAGCTGAATACCCGTGCTTTGCTACGGAATTTAAAGAATAATGGCAATCTTTGTCAGGCCTCATCACTGGGTTTCCCCGGATTGATGCTGACAAAATGCTGGTGCTGAGGAGAGTAATCTGCCTCCTGCTCTGCCTCATCCTGCCTCTGCTGCTGCCCTGCTCAGTGCTGTAAATGCTGGGACGACAAACCAAGATCCGGCCGCTGTATGTTATGTTCACTACCCCTTCTCACCCCCCATGCTGATGGGGGCTGAACTTGGACTGAAACGGCATCGGAAGTGTAACTATTCATCTCAGCGACCCTGAAAACTATGGATTTTTACATGTCACCCCCTTCTCACCCCCACCCCTAGGGGTACTAGGGGTGTGTTACCCCCACAGTATTTTTTCCAGATTGTAAGTCATGTGTGTACCAAGTTTTGTGTAAATTGCTCCAGGCATTCCAGAGTTATGCTGAAAACTATGGATTTTTACATGTTACTCCCTTCCCTCCCCCACCCCTAGGGTGCTAGGGGTGTCTTACACCCACAGTATTATTTTTCCAGATTGTAAGTGATACAGATGGAGCCTCGCTCATCTATGCTGTCTATGGCGTTAGTCCCGATCACGGAGACGCAGCGGCCTGGTCGCAAGGGAGGCCTAGTTGTAGGGAGGCTCACAGAGCTTATCATGGTGTTTGGCGTTACCAGTGAGTGTAATACCTGCAATCATCCACCAGATGTCACTTTTTAAAATCACCATTGCGCATGCGTGTTGTCTCCAATTAAATACAGTACACTATAGCGCAAAAACTACTTTACTGTATACTTTATGGGCAATGACTCTATGTCAAAGAGCCCTAGGTCTCCTTGCTTAGCTTTGACACAAAAGTATGCCTCTGCCCCCACCCGTGTGTGCCTCTGCCCCTACCCGTATGCCTCTGCCCCAAGCTATGTGTGCCTCTGCCCTACCTGTGTGTGCATCTGCTCCTACCCATATGGCTATGCCCCTACCTGTGTGTGCCTCTGCCCCTACCCGTGTGTGCCTCTACCCCTACCCGTATGCCTCTGCCCCAAGCTATGTGTGCCTCTGCCCTACCTGTGTGTGCATCTGCCCCTACCCATATGGCTATGCCCCTACCTATGTGTGCCTCTGCCCCTACACGTGTGTGCCTCTGCCCCAACCCGTGGGTGCCTCTGCACCTACTCATGTGTGCCTCTATCCTTTCCTGTGGGTGCTTCTGCCCCTACCCTCTGCTCCTACCCGTGTGTGCCTCTGCCCCTACCCGTGGGTGCCTGTGCCCCTACCCGTATGTGCCTCTATCCTTACCTGTGGGTGCCTCTGCCTCTTCCCGTGTGTGCCTCTGCCCCTACCCGTGGGTTCCTCTTACCCTACCCGTGTGTGCCTCTATCGTTACCTCTGGGTGCCTCTGCCCCTACCTGTGTGTGCCTCTGCCCCTACCCGTGGGTGCCTCTATCCTTACCTGTGGGTGCCTCTATCCTTACCTGTGGGTGCCTGTGCTCTACCCATGTGTGCCTCTGCCCCTACCTTTGAGTGCCTCTGCCCTTACACGTGGGTGACTCTGCCCCTACCCATGTGTACCTCTGTGTAAATTGCTCCAGGCATTCCAGAATTGGATGTTTACATGTCACCCTCTTCCCGCCCCCACCCCTGAGGGTGCTAGGGGTGTCTTACCACCACAGTATGTTTTTCCAGATTGTAAGTCATATGTGTACCAAGTTTGGTGTAAATTGCTCCAGTCATTCCAGAGTTATGCTGGAAAATACACACACACACACACACACACACACACACACGTCCATTTTTCCATTTATATATATATATAGATATATATAAATAAATAATATATAGTACTCAGCACTCCAATCATGTCTGATTCAGCACGCTGGGTGCCTTCCATGGCAAATCATGTCAAGCAAGAGATAGAGTATATTGTCGGCACTCCCAGGCTTCATTCATATAGGAATCAGATAATGACCCATTTAATCCATTTCTATTTTAGTATTACTCAAGTAGTGGAATAAGGGGGTCGGTATCTGATTATTATATGAAAGAAGCCTGTCAGTACTGCCAATATACTCTCAGGATGTAATGGCGTCTGAGATCACGAGAGGTGCAGGATGCCGACCGATCTCTGACTTATTTTAAAGGGGCATCTATCTATGTAAATAAATCATTCTTGAAACTTTACCTCTTTTCTTAGCAAAGTTGTGCTATTCCTGACTACAGTAGGGGCCTTATGCAGAGCTGATCGCTATGGCTGCGATCGCTCTCACGGTCTGCGATCGCTCTCACAGTCTGCGCATGCGCAGCGGACGCTGTACACATAAGCAGTCTCTCGTGATGGATGCGTTCGCATCATGATTGACAGGCGACGGACGTCCAGGGGCGGTGACACAGTGTTGGGGGAAAAAAGAACAGGAAATGCAGGCATGTCATGGCCGTTTTCATGGCTGACCGGTGATGCCACCTGCGTTTAGTGCAATAGGAAACATGGCTCCGGAACACTTGCATACGCACATATGCTGGGTAGGCAGGGGTCAACCTCTATTTGATGTTTTTGTGATGCAATTGAATTGCAATTGAACTGCGATCACATCACGGGGCGGCGGCACACATGCTGAGCAACCTTGCCTTGTGCTGGGTGGCCCCCAGCATTTGATGAGAACGATCAACTCTAAATAACCCCCTAGGTGTGTAAATTGCACTCTTCAAGAAATGTTATAAAATGCTGTTTTGCAATAAAAAGCTTAAGGGAACGAATGACTAGACAGATTTCTATGTACTAGTAATAAATGGACCTAGCTGGCATCTGCTGGGTCACTTCATCTGCTCCGCCCCCTCTTATCTCCACCTCCTCCCTTCTTGTTACTCTCCCCTTTCCCACTCCTGTCCTCTTTTTTCCCGTTGCTGTGGAACATCACACCTAATGAGAACAGAATGCTCTGGTATCTTGGGCGCATGGAACATGATAGTGGACCCTAATGCTGTCCCAGAGTATACAGCGCATGCGTAGATCTCCTGGAAAATGGTACAACAGCTATTTTCCCAGTGATTTTTCTACTGCGCATACATGAGACACTGGGAAAATGAAGCCGCGCCATTTTCCCAGTGATTTCTGCAGCACAACTGTTGCACCGCGGGACTCTCGAGGGTAAAAATAATGGGTGCAGGGTGTGCGGTGTGGCCCCCCCTAGACAGGGTTGGACTGGCCCACAGGGGAACAGGGGAAACCACCAGTGGGCCCCACTGCCTGGGGGCCCTCCTCCTCCTCTAGTGATCAGGTTCCAGACTGTGCTCTTGAATTTTACATTATACATATGTTACCTTATACTGCACAGGACTATGATGTATTCTCTACAGTGCATTGCCAATATTTATGTGGTACATTATCTTGCACGCACTAGCAGTATTTATATATTTGTCAAGGGGCCCAGCCCATGCACTCACTAATGGTTAGGCAATCTAATGTAGTGGCTGGCCACACCCTCTCTGGAGACTGACCACACCCATAAACATGGGCTCCTACCACTGCATTCCCTGGTGGGCCCTTCATGCCCCAGTCCGACACTGCCCCTAGACCCCAGGGGCCCGTGTGCACCGCACATACTGCACCCACTATAAATACGCCAGTGCCGTACAGTCAGAACTCTGTCTGAGGAGGTGCTGAGCATAGGTGCACCAGCCATGATAGATATAGGGTACAGGGCCGCAAAACTACAACTCCTCTCTCCCCCCACTGAAATGCGAGTGCATCAAAGCGCATCTTAAGGTTAGCCTATTGCTTTGCAGCCAAGCTGCCATATTTTAGGTTGCAGCAGCTGCATGTGATATTACGCAACCTCTGCAGCCCACCCCGTGCGCACCCAATGCCCCGTCACCACCTCTAAAACACTGTGATGATGCCCCATCACCACCCCCGCTGGCTCTTAAACTGCAATCGCATACAATCGCAGTTTAAGTCCTCATGCATGCGCACAGCGGCATGCAGAGAAGTGCGGAAATCGCAGAATAGCCATTTCCATACTTCAGAGAACTATGTGCGCGGAGCCTCGTGTCTTGGTTTTGGTTCTAATTTCATTGTCATTGTTTGGTTTAGGATTTGCAAAACCACACGCAAATGTTTTGGTTTGGAATTGGGATTTGAAATCCAAATTTTGGGTTTTGTATTTCTTGCAAATGGATAAAAACTAGAGATGAGCGGGTTCAGTTCCCTGAGAACAGAACCCAACTGGACTTTCCTACCCAAGCCCGGATCCAAGTCTGGCTCGGGTTTTCCCGCCTGACTCGGAAACCAGAACGAGGCAAAATGTCATCATCCCGCTGTTGGATTCTCGTAGGTTTTGGATTCCATATAAGGAGCCGCGCGTTGCCGTCATTGGAGAGTGTAGCAAGAGGACGTGTCTCCGCCCTCAGTGTCTGTGCGAGAGGGAAAGTGGGGTGGCGACTCCAGTGCTGTCTTGTGCTGCTCAGTCCAGTGTAGTGTCTTATGCTGCATCAGTCCAGTCCAGTCACAGTGGTGGTGTCCTCTGCTGCCATATGTCCAGTTCTGCTGTATAAGTCCAGTCTAGTGGTGCTGTGTTGTGCTGCATCAGCCCAGTGGTGGTGTCTTGTGCTGCATTAGTCCAGTAACAGTGGTGGAGTCCTCTGCTGCCATATGTCCAGTGCTGCTGTATAAGTCCATTGCAGTGGTGCTGTGTTGTGCTGCATCAGCCCAGTGATGGTGTCTTGTGCTGCATTAGTCCAGTCACAGTGGTGGTGTCCTCTGCTGCCATATGTCCAGTGCTGCTGTATAAGTCCAGTCTAGTGGTGCTCTGTTGTGCTGCATCAGCCCAGCGGTGGTGTCTTGTGCTACATTAGTCCAGTCACAGTGGTGGAGTCCTCTGCTGCCATATGTCCAGTGCTGCTGTATAAGTCCATTGCAGTGGTGCTGTGTTGTCCTGCATCAGTCCAGTGGTGGTGTCCCTGTGCTGCAATATAAGTCCAGTGTTACTTCCATATATGTCCAGTGTTACTTCCATATATGTCCAGTGATACTGCCGTATATGTCCAGTGATACTGCTGTATATGTCCAGTGATACTGCCGTATAAATCCAGTGGTGCTGGCGTATAAATCTAGTCCAGTGATACTGCCGTATTAGTCCAGTGATACTGCCATATATGTCCAGTGGTAGTGCCATATAAATCCAGTGATACTGTCGTATATGTCCAGTGGTACTGCCGTATAAATCCAGTCCATTGATACTGTCATATATGTCCAGTGGTACTGCCATATATGTCCAGTGATACTGCCGTATGTGTCCAGTGATACTGCCGTATATGTCCAGTGGTACTGCCGTATAATTCCAGTCCAGTGATACTGCCGTATATGTCCAGTGGTACGCTCGTATAAATCCAGTGGTACTGGCGTATAAATCCAGTCCAGTGATACTGCCGTATTAGTCCAGTGGTACTGCCGTATAAATACAGTGATACTGCCCTATATGTCCAGTGATACTGCCGTATAAATCCAGTCCAGTGATAGTGCCGTATATGTCCAGTGGTACTGCCATATAATTCTAGTGATACTGCCGTATATGTCCAGTTATGCTGCCATATAAATCCAGTGGTACTGGCGTATAAATCCAGTACAGTGGCACTGCTGCCATATGTCCAGTGCTGCTGTATAAATCCAGTCCATTGCAGTGGTGCTGTGTTGTCCTGCATCAGTCCAGTGGTGGTGTCCCTGTGCTGCCGTATAAGTCCAGTGGTACTGCCGTATATATCCAGTGGTAGTGCCATATAAATCCAGTGATACTGTCGTATATGTCCAGTGATACTGCCGTATAAATCCAGTCCAGTGATACTGCCGTATATGTCCAGTGGTACTGCCGTATAAGTCCAGTGATACTGCCGTATATGTCCAGTGGTACTACCGTATAATTCCAGTCCAGTGATACTGCCGTATATGTCCAGTGGTACTCTCGTATAAATCCAGTCCAGTGATACTGCCGTATTAGTCCAGTGATACTGCCGTATATGTCCAGTGGTACTGCCGTATAAATACAGTGATACTGCCCTATATGTCCAGTGGTACTGCCGTATAAATCTAGTCCAGTGATACTGCCGTATATATGTCCAGTGGTACGGTCATATAATTCTAGTGATACTGCCGTATATGTCCAGTGGTACTGCCATATAAATCCAGTGGTATTGGCGTATAAATCCAGTCCAGTGGTACTGCCGTATAAGTCCAGTCCAGTGGTGCTGCCATATAAGTTCAGTGGCGTGGTGCTGTCCTGTGCTGTATATTATTTACTCCAAATAAAGGGGTTATTAATATTTAATCCAAGTAATTTTTACAGGGTTTACACTGTGTGGTGTAGAGGTACGCTCTCCTTTGATGTATTTTGTTATATAACTCCAGAAAAATAATGAAGAACAAAAATTTGGAGGATAAAATAGGGAAAGATCAAGAACCACTTCCTCCTACTGCTGCTGCTGCTGTTGTTGCTGCTGGGAGTCGATCGTCATCCCAGAGGGGAAGTCGGAAGACCACTTGTACTACTTCAACTAGGCAATTGACTGTCCAACAGTCCTTTGTGAGGAAGATGAAATATGACAGCAGTCATCCTGTAGCAAAGCAGATAACTGAGGCTTTGACAGCTATGTTGGTGTTAGACGTGCGTCTGGTATCCGCCATTAGTGCAGTGGGACTGCAATGCACTCCTAGATGGGCCAGATGTTTGTGCCACACACTTGTGTCGCCTAGCTTAGTCATACAGCTACATCATTGCGCCTCTTTTACTTCTTTGCATGATGTGCTGTTTGGGGAATATTTTTTTTTAAGTGCCATCCTGTCGGCCACTGCAGTGCCACTCCTAGATGGGCCAGGTGTTTGTGCCGCACACTTGTGTCGCTTAGCTTAGTCATGAAGCCACCTTGGTGCAACCTTTTGGCCTAAAAACAATATTATGAGGTGTTCAGAACAGACTGGAAATGAGTGGAAATGAATGTTATTGAGGTTAATAATACCGTAAAATTACCCCCAAATGCTGTGATTTTAACTGTTTTTATGTTTTTTTTTTTCAAATATCATCCAGATCCAAAACCAAAACACGAAAGGGTGGTTTTGGCAAAACCAATCCAGATCCAAAACACGAGCATAGAATCAGAACCAAAACCAAAACACAAAGCACGAAAAGTGCCCGCCGCACATCTCTAATAAAAACAGCTAAAATCATGTAATTTTTGCAATTAAGAATCCAAAAGTCAGATTTAAAACCTGGATCCCGAACCACAGCAAAATCCGAACACGGACTCATTTCGGTTCAGATTTCCTCAGAAGACCAGCCTTTAAGCTCACTGAAGTGCACAGCCCGCTGCCATAACAGTGCTCAGATGCACCCTGGGATGGCACGCCCCTTGTATGCCCAACATCACAAATTCACGTGTATGGCAGCATCAGATAGCACAGGGCCGAAACCAAGATTTTCGTCACCTGGGGCAAGGCAGTAATTTGGCGCACAGACCCCCAGCCCCCCCGCCCCCCCAAAAAATAAAAATAAAAAATATCAGACTAAGATAATCGGATTACCAAAATTTGGAAAAAAGGGAATACTACTAGAGATGAGCGCCGGAAATTTTTCGGGTTTTGTGTTTTGGTTTTGGGTTCGGTTTCGCGGCCGTGTTTTGGGTTCGACCGCGTTTTGGCAAAACCTCACCGAATTTTTTTTGTCGGATTCGGGTGTGTTTTGGATTCGGGTGTTTTTTTTAAAAAACACTAAAAAACAGCTTAAATCATAGAATTTGGGGGTCATTTTGATCCCAAAGTATTATTAACCTCAAAAACCATAATTTACACTCATTTTCAGTCTATTCTGAATACCTCACACCTCACAATATTATTTTTAGTCCTAAAATTTGCACCTAGGTCGCTGGATGACTAAGCTAAGCGACCCTAGTGGCCGACACAAACACCGGGCCCATCTAGGAGTGGCACTGCAGTGTCACGCAGGATGTCCCTTCCAAAAAACCCTCCCCAAACAGCACATGACGCAAAGAAAAAAAGAGGCGCAATGAGGTAGCTGTGTGAGTAAGATAAGCGACCCTAGTGGCCGACACAAACACCGGGCCCATCTAGGAGTGTCACTGCAGTGTCACGCAGGATGTCCCTTCCAAAAAACCCTCCCCAAACAGCACATGACGCAAAGAAAAAAAGAGGCGCAATGAGGTAGCTGTGTGAGTAAGATAAGCGACCCTAGTGGCCGACACAAACACCGGGCCCATCTAGGAGTGTCACTGCAGTGTCACGCAGGATGTCCCTTACAAAAAACCCTCCCCAAACAGCACATGACGCAAAGAAAAAAAGAGGCGCAATGAGGTAGCTGTGTGAGTAAGATAAGCGACCCTAGTGGCCGACACAAACACCGGGCCCATCTAGGAGTGTCACTGCAGTGTCACGCAGGATGTCCCTTCCAAAAAACCCTCCCCAAACAGCACATGACGCAAAGAAAAAAAGAGGCGCAATGAGGTAGCTGTGTGAGTAAGATAAGCGACCCTAGTGGCCGACACAAACACCGGGCCCATCTAGGAGTGGCACTGCAGTGTCACGCAGGATGTCCCTTCCAAAAAACCCTCCCCAAACAGCACATGACGCAAAGAAAAAAAGAGGCGCAATGAGGTAGCTGTGTGAGTAAGATAAGCGACCCTAGTGGCCGACACAAACACCGGGCCCATCTAGGAGTGGCACTGCAGTGTCACGCAGGATGTCCCTTCCAAAAAACCCTCCCCAAACAGCACATGACGCAAAGAAAAAAAGAGGCGCAATGAGGTAGCTGTGTGAGTAAGATAAGCGACCCTAGTGGCCGACACAAACACCGGGCCCATCTAGGAGTGGCACTGCAGTGTCACGCAGGATGTCCCTTCCAAAAAACCCTCCCCAAACAGCACATGATGCAAAGAAAAATTAAAGAAAAAAGAGGTGCAAGATGGAATTGTCTTTGGGCCCTCCCACCCACCCTTATGTTGTATAAACAGGACATGCACACTTTAACCAACCCATCATTTCAGTGACAGGGTCTGCCACACGACTGTGACTGAAATGACGGGTTGGTTTGGACCCCCACCAAAAAAGAAGCAATTAATCTCTCCTTGCACAAACTGGCTCTACAGAGGCAAGATGTCCACCTCATCATCATCCTCCGATATATCACCGTGTACATCCCCCTCCTCACAGATTATCAATTCGTCCCCACTGGAATCCACCATCTCAGCTCCCTGTGTACTTTGTGGAGGCAATTGCTGCTGGTCAATGTCTCCACGGAGGAATTGATTATAATTCATTTTAATGAACATCATCTTCTCCACATTTTCTGGATGTAACCTCGTACGCCGATTGCTGACAAGGTGAGCGGCGGCACTAAACACTCTTTCGGAGTACACACTTGTGGGAGGGCAACTTAGGTAGAATAAAGCCAGTTTGTGCAAGGGCCTCCAAATTGCCTCTTTTTCCTGCCAGTATAAGTACGGACTGTGTGACGTGCCTACTTGGATGCGGTCACTCATATAATCCTCCACCATTCTTTCAATGGGGAGAGAATCATATGCAGTGACAGTAGACGACATGTCCGTAATCGTTGTCAGGTCCTTCAGTCCGGACCAGATGTCAGCATCAGCAGTCGCTCCAGACTGCCCTGCATCACCGCCAGCGGGTGGGCTCGGAATTCTGAGCCTTTTCCTCGCACCCCCAGTTGCGGGAGAATGTGAAGGAGGAGATGTTGACAGGTCGCGTTCCGCTTGACTTGACAATTTTCTCACCAGCAGGTCTTTCAACCCCAGCAGACTTGTGTCTGCCGGAAAGAGAGATCCAAGGTAGGCTTTAAATCTAGGATCGAGCACGGTGGCCAAAATGTAGTGCTCTGATTTCAACAGATTGACCACCCGTGAATCCTTGTTAAGCGAATTAAGGGCTCCATCCACAAGTCCCACATGCCTAGCGGAATCGCTCCGTGTTAGCTCCTCCTTCAATGTCTCCAGCTTCTTCTGCAAAAGCCTGATGAGGGGAATGACCTGACTCAGGCTGGCAGTGTCTGAACTGACTTCACGTGTGGCAAGTTCAAAGGGCATCAGAACCTTGCACAGCGTTGAAATCATTCTCCACTGCACTTGAGACAGGTGCATTCCACCTCCTATATCGTGCTCAATTGTATAGGCTTGAATGGCCTTTTGCTGCTCCTCCATCCTCTGAAGCATATAGAGGGTTGAATTCCACCTCGTTACCACTTCTTGCTTCAGATGATGGCAGGGCAGGTTCAGTAGTTTTTGGTGGTGCTCCAGTCTTCTGTACGTGGTGCCTGTACGTCCCGCAATTCTTCTGGCCACCGACAGCATCTCTTGCACGCCCCTGTCGTTTTTTTAAAAATTCTGCACCACCAAATTCAAGGTATGTGCAAAACATGGGACGTGCTGGAATTTGCCCATATTTAATGCACACACAATATTGCTGGCGTTGTCCGATGCCACAAATCCACAGGAGAGTCCAATTGGGGTAAGCCATTCCGCGATGATCTTCCTCAGTTGCCGTAAGAGGTTTTCAGCTGTGTGCGTATTCTGGAAAGCGGTGATACAAATCGTAGCCTGCCTAGGAAAGAGTTGGCGTTTGCGAGATGCTGCTACTGGTGCCGCCGCTGCTGTTCTTGCGGCGGGAGTCCATACATCTACCCAGTGGGCTGTCACAGTCATATAGTCCTGACCCTGCCCTGCTCCACTTGTCCACATGTCCGTGGTTAAGTGGACATTGGGTACAACTGCATTTTTTAGGACACTGGTGAGTCTTTTTCTGACGTCCGTGTACATTCTCGGTATCGCCTGCCTAGAGAAGTGGAACCTAGATGGTATTTGGTAACGGGGGCACACTGCCTCAATAAATTGTCTAGTTCCCTGTGAACTAACGGCGGATACCGGACGCACGTCTAACACCAACATAGTTGTCAAGGCCTCAGTTATCCGCTTTGCAGCAGGATGACTGCTGTGATATTTCATCTTCCTCGCAAAGGACTGTTGGACAGTCAATTGCTTACTGGAAGTAGTACAAGTGGGCTTACGACTTCCCCTCTGGGATGACCATCGACAGCAACAACAGCAGCGCCAGCAGCAGTAGGCGTTACACGCAAGGATGCATCGGAGGAATCCCAGGCAGGAGAGGACTCGTCAGAATTGCCAGTGACATGGCCTGCAGGACTATTGGCATTCCTGGGGAAGGAGGAAATTGACACTGAGGGAGTTGGTGGGGTGGTTTGCGTGAGCTTGGTTACAAGAGGAAGGGATTTACTGGTCAGTGGACTGCTTCCGCTGTCGCCCAAAGTTTTTGAACTTGTCACTGACTTATTATGAATGCGCTGCAGGTGACGTATAAGGGAGGATGTTCCGAGGTGGTTAACTTCCTTACCCCTACTTATTACAGCTTGACAAAGGCAACACACGGCTTGACACCTGTTGTCCGCTTTTCTGTTGAAATACCTCCACACTGAAGAGCTGATTTTTTTGGTATTTTCACCAGGCATGTCAACGGCCATATTCCTCCCACGGACAACAGGTGTCTCCCCGGGTGCCTGACTTAAACAAACCACCTCACCATCAGAATCCTCCTGGTCAATTTCCTCCCCAGCGCCAGCAACACCCATATCCTCCTCATCCTGGTGTACTTCAACACTGACATCTTCAATCTGACTATCAGGAACTGGACTGCGGGTGCTCCTTCCAGCACTTGCAGGGGGTGTGCAAATGGTGGAAGGCGCATGCTCTTCACGTCCAGTGTTGGGAAGGTCAGGCATCGCAACCGACACAATTGGACTCTCCTTGTGGATTTGGGATTTCGAAGAACGCACAGTTCTTTGCGGTGCTTTTGCCAGCTTGAGTCTTTTCAGTTTTCTAGCGAGAGGCTGAGTGCTTCCATCCTCATGTGAAGCTGAACCACTAGCCATGAACATAGGCCAGGGCCTCAGCCGTTCCTTGCCACTCCGTGTGGTAAATGGCATATTGGCAAGTTTACGCTTCTCCTCCGACAATTTTATTTTAGGTTTTGGAGTCCTTTTTTTACTGATATTTGGTGTTTTGGATTTGACATGCTCTGTACTATGACATTGGGCATCGGCCTTGGCAGACGACGTTGCTGGCATTTCATCGTCTCGGCCATGACTAGTGGCAGCAGCTTCAGCACGAGGTGGAAGTGGATCTTGATCTTTCCCTAATTTTGGAACCTCAACATTTTTGTTCTCCATATTTTAATAGGCACAACTAAAAGGCACCTCAGGTAAACAATGGAGATGGATGGATACTAGTATACTTATGGATGGACTGCCGAGTGCCGACACAGAGGTAGCTACAGCCGTGGACTACCGTACTGTACTGTGTCTGCTGCTAATATAGACTGGATGATAATGAGATGTAGTATGTATAAAGAAGAAAGAAAAAAAAAACCACGGGTAGGTGGTATACAATTATGGATGGACTGCCGAGTACCGACACAGAGGTAGCTACAGCCGTGGAATACCGTACTGTACTGTGTCTGCTGCTAATATAGACTGGATGATAATGAGATGTAGTATGTATAAAGAAGAAAGAAAAAAAAAACCACGGGTAGGTGGTATACAATTATGGATGGACTGCCGAGTGCCGACACAGAGGTAGCTACAGCCGTGGACTACCGTACTGTACTGTGTCTGCTGCTAATATAGACTGGATGATAATGAGATGTAGTATGTATGTATAAAGAAGAAAGAAAAAAAAACCACGGGTAGGTGGTATACAATTATGGATGGACTGCCGAGTGCCGACACAGAGGTAGCTACAGCCGTGAACTACCGTACTGTGTCTGCTGCTAATATAGACTGGTTGATAATGAGATGTAGTATGTATAAAGAAGAAAGAAAAAAAAAAACACGGGTAGGTGGTATACAATTATGGATGGACTGCCGAGTGCCGACACAGAGGTAGCTACAGCCGTGGACTACCGTACTGTACTGTGTCTGCTGCTAATATAGACTGGATGATAATGAGATGTAGTATGTATAAAGAAGAAAGAAAAAAAAACCACGGGTAGGTGGTATACAATTATGGATGGACTGCCGAGTGCCGACACAGAGGTAGCTACAGCCGTGGACTACCGTACTGTACTGTGTCTGCTGCTAATATAGACTGGATGATAATGAGATGTAGTATGTATAAAGAAGAAAGAAGAAAAAAACCACGGGTAGGTGGTATACAATTATGGATGGACTGCCGAGTGCCGACACAGAGGTAGCTACATCCGTGGACTACCGTACTGTACTGTGTCTGCTGCTAATATAGACTGGATGATAATGAGATGTAGTATGTATAAAGAAGAAAGAAAAAAAAAACCACGGGTAGGTGGTATACAATTATGGATGGACTGCCGAGTGCCGACACAGAGGTAGCTACAGCCGTGGACTACCGTACTGTACTGTGTCTGCTGCTAATATAGACTGGTTGATAATGAGATGTAGTATGTATAAAGAAGAAAGAAAAAAAAAACCACGGGTAGGTGGTATGCAATTATGGATGGACTGCCGAGTGCCGACACAGAGGTAGCTACAGCCGTGGACTACCGTACTGTACTGTGTCTGCTGCTAATATAGACTGGATGATAATGAGATGTAGTATGTATAAAGAAGAAAGAAAAAAAACCACGGGTAGGTGGTATACAATTATGGATGGACTGCCGAGTGCCGACACAGAGGTAGCTACAGCCGTGGACTACCGTACTGTACTGTGTCTGCTGCTAATATAGACTGGATGATAATGAGATGTAGTATGTATGTATAAAGAAGAAAGAAAAAAAAAACCACGGGTAGGTGGTATACAATTATGGATGGACTGCCGAGTGCCGACACAGAGGTAGCTACAGCCGTGAACTACCGTACTGTGTCTGCTGCTAATATAGACTGGTTGATAATGAGATGTAGTATGTATAAAGAAGAAAGAAAAAAAAAACCACGGGTAGGTGGTATACAATTATGGATGGACTGCCGAGTGCCGACACAGAGGTAGCTACAGCCGTGGACTACCGTACTGTACTGTGTCTGCTGCTAATATAGACTGGATGACAATGAGATGTAGTATGTATGTATAAAGAAGAAAGAAAAAAAAAACCACGGGTAGGTGGTATACAATTATGGATGGACTGCCGAGTGCCGACACAGAGGTAGCTACAGCCGTGAACTACCGTACTGTGTCTGCTGCTAATATAGACTGGTTGATAATGAGATCTAGTATGTATAAAGAAGAAAGAAAAAAAAACCACGGGTAGGTGGTATACAATTATGGATGGACTGCCGAGTGCCGACACAGAGGTAGCTACAGCCGTGGACTACCATACTGTACTGTGTCTGCTGCTAATATAGACTGGATGATAATGAGATGTAGTATGTATAAAGAAGAAAGAAAAAAAAAACCACGGGTAGGTGGTATACAATTATGGATGGACTGCCGAGTGCCGACACAGAGGTAGCTACAGCCGTGGACTACCGTACTGTACTGTGTCTGCTGCTAATATAGACTGGATGATAATGAGATGTAGTATGTATAAAGAAGAAAGAAAAAAAAACCACGGGTAGGTGGTATACAATTATGGATGGACTGCCGAGTGCCGACACAGAGGTAGCTACAGCCGTGGACTACCGTACTGTACTGTGTCTGCTGCTAATATAGACTGGATGATAATGAGATGTAGTATGTATAAAGAAGAAAGAAAAAAAAACCACGGGTAGGTGGTATACAATTATGGATGGACTGCCGAGTGCCGACACAGAGGTAGCTACAGCCGTGGACTACCGTACTGTACTGTGTCTGCTGCTAATATAGACTGGTTGATAATGAGATGTAGTATGTATAAAGAAGAAAGAAAAAAAAACCACGGGTAGGTGGTATACAATTATGGATGGACTGCCGAGTGCCGACACAGAGGTAGCTACAGCCGTGGACTACCGTACTGTACTGTGTCTGCTGCTAATATAGCCTGGATGATAATGAGATGTAGTATGTATAAAGAAGAAAGAAAAAAAAAACCACGGGTAGGTGGTATACAATTATGGATGGACTGCCGAGTGCCGACACAGAGGTAGCTACAGCCGTGGACTACCGTACTGTACTGTGTCTGCTGCTAATATAGACTGGATGATAATGAGATGTAGTATGTATGTATAAAGAAGAAAAAAAAAAACCACGGGTAGGTGGTATACAATTATGGATGGACTGCCGAGTGCCGACACAGAGGTAGCTACAGCCGTGAACTACCGTACTGTGTCTGCTGCTAATATAGACTGGTTGATAATGAGATGTAGTATGTATAAAGAAGAAAGAAAAAAAAAACACAGGTAGGTGGTATACAATTATGGATGGACTGCCGAGTGCCGACACAGAGGTAGCTACAGCCGTGGACTACCGTACTGTACTGTGTCTGCTGCTAATATAGACTGGATGATAATGAGATGTAGTATGTATAAAGAAGAAAGAAAAAAAAAACCACGGGTAGGTGGTATACAATTATGGATGGACTGCCGAGTGCCGACACAGAGGTAGCTACAGCCGTGAACTACCGTACTGTGTCTGCTGCTAGTAGACTGGATGATAAATAATGATATAAAAAATATATATATATATCACTACTGCAGCCGGACAGGTATATATTATATAATGACGGACCTGCTGGAGTGGACACTGTCTGTCAGCAGAATGAGTTTTTTAATTTTTATAGAATAAAAAAACACCACACAAGTCACACGACGAGTGTACTTTTTCAGGCAGACATTCAATCACAATATACTATACTGGTGGTCAGTGTGGTCAGGTCACTGGTCACAGTGGTCAGTGGTCAGTCACACTGGCAGCGGCACTCTGGCAGCAAAAGTGTGCACTGTTTAATATGTACTCCTGGCTCCTGCTATAACCTATAACTGCTCCCCAGTCTCCCCCACAATTAAGCTGTGTGAGCACAGTCAGATATTATACATAGATGATGCAGCACACTGGGCTGAGCACAGATATGGTATGTGAGTGTGACTGAGTCACTGTGTATCGTTTTTTTCAGGCAGAGAAAAAGAACAGAACGGATTATTAAATAATAATAAATTATAAAACTGCACTGGTGGTCAGGTCACTGGTCATCAGTCACTAGTATAACTCCTCCTAAGCTCCAGTAAGTAAATGAAGTGTCTCACTCTCACTCTCCTATCTATTTTAATTTCTAAACGGAGAGGACGCCAGCAGGGCCGTTTCTAGACAATTTGGCTCCCAGTGCGAGATTTCAAAATGCGCCCCCCCCCCCCCCCATTGCTATAAAAAAAAATTGCGTGCCCCCCCCCCATATAGCCAGAAAAAAAGCATGCGCGCGCCGGAGGCGCGCGCGCTCCCGACAAGGCTGTGTGGCCTGATTGAAATGGGCGTGGTCTCATTACAGTGGGCGTGGCCTCATCTGATATCACGCCCACCACAGGGGGAAAAAATAAAAATAAAAAAGTCCCCTTTTTACACATTACACCAGGCAAGTGTCCCCATATTACACAGCGCGGCAGGCAGGTGTCCCCATTTTACAAAGCGCGGCAGGCAGGTGTCCCCATTTTACAAAGTGCGGCAGGCAGGTGTCCCCATTTTACAAAGTGCGGCAGGCAGGTGTCCCCATTTTACAAAGTGCGGCAGGCAGGTGTCCCCATTTTACACAGTACGCAGGCAGGTGTCCCCATTTTACACAGTACGCAGGCAGGTGTCCCCATTTTACACAGTACGCTGGCAGGTGTCCCCATTTTACACAGTACGCTGGCACGTGCCCCCATTTTACACAGTACGCAGGCAGGTGTCCCCATTTTACACAGTGCGGCAGGTATCCCCATTTTACACAGTGCGGCAGGTGCCCCCATTTTACACAGTGCGGCAGGTATCCCCATTTTACACAGTGCGGTAGGTGCCCCCATTTTACACAGTGCGGCAGGTGCCCCCATTTTACACAGTGCGGCAGGTATCCCCATTTTACACAGTGCGGCAGGTATCCCCATTTTACAGAGTGCAGCAGGTATCCCCATTTTACACAGTGCGGCAGGTGCCCCCATTTTACACAGTGCGGCAGGTGCCCCCATTTTACACAGTGCGGCAGGTATCCCCATTTACACAGTGCGGCAGGTGCCCCCATTTTACACAGTGCGGCAGGTATCCCCATTTTACACAGTGCGGCAGGTATCCCCATTTTACAGAGTGCGGCAGGTATCCCCATTTTACACAGTGCGGCAGGTGCCCCCATTTTACACAGTGCGGCAGGTATCCCCATTTTACACAGTGCGGCAGGTATCCCCATTTTGCAGAGTGCAGCAGGTATCCCCATTTTACACAGTGCGGCAGGTGTCAAGTGGGGGGGGGGGAGGGAGGGAGGGGGAGAGAGAGAGAGAGAGAGAGAGAGAGAGAGAGAAAAAGAATACTTACAACTTGCCGCTCTTCGGGTCCCGCGCGCCGGCCGCCTCCTCTGTAGATGGTTATCTCCAGTCCTCCTCTCCTCCCCCCGAGCGCTCCTGCTCGGGGGGCGGGGCTTCGCGGAATGACGCGTTTGCGTCGTGACGTCACGACGCAAACGCGTCATTCCGCGAAGCCCCGCCCCCCGAGCAGGAGCGCTCGGGGGGAGAGAGAGGGAGGAGAGCAGTGGTCACAAAGTGCCGCGGCGGGCGCCCCGTGCGGTTGCACGGCTCGCCCGCCGCTAGAAACGGCACTGGACGCCAGCCACGTCCTCTCCCTACCAATCTCAATGCACGTGTGAAAATGGCCGCGACGCGCGGCTCCTTATATAGAATCCGAGTCTCGCGATAGAATCCGAGCCTCGCGAGAATCCGACAGCGTGATGATGACGTTCGGGCGCGCTCGGGTTAACCGAGCAAGGCGGGAAGATCCGAGTCGCTCGGACCCGTGTAAAAACACATGAAGTTCGGGCGGGTTCGGATTCAGAGAAACCGAACCCGCTCATCTCTAAATACTACTGGACAATATCCCGCTGTGTGCCTCAAATGCCCTATGCGTCACATGCCCCACCAGCGTGTTCAACTACATGCTCCTCTGTGTGTCCCCATACATTGAGCTATATCATAACACTTCATCTCTGCACTACAGTCCCCTATCCACTGCACTACATCACTATACTACATCCCCTACACGATGAACTACATCACTGCACTACATACCCTGTATGCTACACTACATCACTACACTACATCCACTTATACGCTACACCACATCAGTGCACTACATGCCCCTATATACTGCATTACTACACTACATACCCTATATCGTACACTACATCACTACACTACACCCTCCTATAAGCTACACCAAATCCCCCCATCTGGGAGGCTAAACGGAGGTTGATACTGCTAACTAGGAGCCCAGTCGCTTCTATAGCTTGTACGGTGCACCACACGCTAGTCGCAGCACTGCATGGCAAAGAGAGAGTTTAAGACAGTAGCTGGCATAGGAGAGATCCCAGGTACTGGAGCTCAGCCGCACAGCGACGGAGCCAGCTGTGGGCAGACAGGTCAGAGACATTGCCCTGGAAGCTGTCTGCTGTTTCACTGGAGCAGCACAACACTGCCGGTAAACAAAACAAAAAAACCCTGCTCCTCTTTAACTCCTTGGCGCCCTCTCAAATCCTGCACCCGGGGCACATGTCCCCTTATCCCCCCCTAGTTACGACCAAGCATAGCGCAGAGAGGGCAATGCCAGCAGCATCACAAGTGCATCACTGACCGGACCATCTAAGGATGCCCTGATTGACCATACAGGCCGCAGGGTACCTGTCTGGAGCATCTACGGGAGGCTCCAGTGCTGCAGCAGTGTTCCATGCACCCTATCTGTCCTGTATGTACCTCTTATTGTTATATTTATTTATAAGGCACCACGATTTTCTGCAATTTTCTGGAATTTTAATGCATTCATACCTATGATCCTTAAAGTCAAATTTCTCTTCCACGCAGACTGACATGCTAGGGTCCTTTTCCATCAGTTGCCAATTACCCTCACAGACTGCGACATTGTGAGACAAACAATGCAAACCACTGTGCCACCATGCTGATTATGTTTTTGCGTTGCACCTTACAAATCAATGACAATAACAATATTAAATAACAACTTTCTTGAATTGCTAGTATACTAATAAACTGAAAAGCAGTCCGTATATATACACGATTTCTCAATACCACAAAAGGAGCTGTGGAAAATGAAATATAAATACCCATGTATTCCACAAAGCACACAGACATACCACAAGTAATTAGATAAAAAAAAATATGCATTCATAAGCAGATGGTTTACAGTCCCAGCATTTTACGGATTTGGTCACATGTGTGTTGGATTATTTTTAGCGCTATGTTGGGCTATGACATACATTAACATCCCTTTCTGTGGGGAGTCTCTTAGCCCTGTGTAAATGTAATATAAACTATATCTTCAATAGTGGTTTTTAAATGTAATAATAATAATTTTGGTCTCGGCATGGGTTCTACTGCATGTTTCTAAGATGGAATTTTGTTATTTGAAGTCATAGAAGTCAAAGGCAATTTAACATGAAAGAAACAACAGTCTGTAAATAGGAGTTACAGGGACATATTTCAGCACATATTGTCCTTTTTTAGTCATTGGTTATAATAGTTAACACTGGAGTTTATAACATCATCTACGAATAATAAAGAAGCAGAAGTCATCTACTAATCAGCAGGGACTATATTTACTAAAGTGCAGGTTTTTCAAAGTGGAGATGTTACCTGTAGCAACCAATCAATTTCTACTTATCATTTATGTAATTAGCACCATCTAGATTAGGGGTGGGCAAAATATAATTTTTAGTCCTAAAATTTGTACCAAGGTCGCTGGATGACTAAGCTAAGCAACCCAAGTGGCAGACACAAACACCTGGCCCATCTAGGAGTGGCACTGCAGTGTCAGACAGGATGGCAGATTTAAAAAATAGTCCCCAAACAGCACATGATGCAAAGAAAAAAAGAGGTGCAATGAGGTAGCTGTGTGACTAAGCTAAGCGACCCAAGTGGCTGACACAAACACCTGGCCCATCTAGGAGTGGCACTGCAGTGTCAGACAGGATGGCAGATTAAAAAAATAGTCCCCAAACAGCACATGATGCAAAGAAAAAAAGAGGTGCACCAAGGTCGCTGTGTGACTAAGCTAAGCGACCCAAGTGGCCGACACAAACACCTGGCCCATCTAGGAGTGGCACTGCAGTGTCAGACAGGATGGCAGATTTAAAAAATAGTCCCCAAACAGCACATGATACAAAGATAAATTAAAGAAAAAATAGGTCCAAGATGGAATTGTCCTTGGGCCCTCCCACCCACCCATATGTTGTATAAACAGGACATGCACACTTTAACAAACCCATCATTTCAGCCACAGGGTCTGCCACAAGACTGTGACTGAAATGACTGGTTGGTTTGGGCCCCCACCAAAAAAGAAGCAATCAATCTCTCCTTGCACAAACTGGCTCTACAGAGGCAAGATGTCCACCTCCTCCTCATCGTCCGATTCCTCACCCCTTTCACTGTGTACATCCTCCTCCTCACAGATTATTAATTCATCCCCACTGGAATCCACCATCTCAGGTCCCTGTGTACTTTCTGGAGGCAATTGCTGCTGGTGAATGTCTCCACGGAGGAATTGATTATAATTCATCTTCTCCACATTTTGTGGAAGTAACCTCGTACGCTGATTGCTGACAAGGTGACCGGCTGCACTAAACACTCTTTCGGAGTACACACTGGAGCAACTTAGGTAAAATAAAGCCAGTTTGTGCAAGGGCCTCCAAATTGCCTCTTTTTCCAGCCAGTATACATACGGACTGTCTGACGTGCCTACTTGGATGCGATCACTCATATAATCCTCCACCATTCTTTCAATGGTGGCAGAATCATATGCAGTGACAGTAGACAACATGTCAGTAATCGTTGGCAGGTCCTTCAGTCCGGACCAGATGTCAGCACTCGCTCCAGACTGCCCTGCATCACCGCCAGCGGGTGGGCTCGGAATTCTTAGCCTTTTCCTCGCAGCCCCAGTTGCGGGAGAATGTGAAGGAGGAGCTGTTGACGGGTCACGTTCCGCTTGACTTGACAATTTTCTCACCAGCAGGTCTTTGAACCTCTGCAGACTTGTGTCTACCGGAAAGAGAGATCCAACATAGGTTTTAAATCTAGAATCGAGCACGGTGGCCAAAATGCAGTGCTCTGATTTCAACAGATTGACCACCCGTGAATCCTGGTTAAGCGAATTAAGGGCTACATCCACAAGTCCCACATGCCTAGCAGAATCGCTCCATTTTAGCTCCTCCTTCAATCTCTCCAGCTTCTTCTGCAAAAGCCTGATGAGGGGAATGACCTGACTCAGGCTGGCAGTGTCTGAACTGACTTCACGTATGGCAAGTTCAAAGGGTTGCAGAACCTTGCACAACGTTGAAATCATTCTCCACTGCGCTTGAGTCAGGTGCATTCACCCACCTTTGCCTATATCGAAGGTAGCTGTATAGGCTTGAATGGCCTTTTGCTGCTCCTCCATCCTCTGAAGCATATAGAGGGTTGAATTCCACCTCGTTACCACCTCTTGCTTCAGATGATGGCGGGGCAGGTTCAGGAGTGTTTGCTGGTGCTCCAGTCTTCGGCACGCGGTGGCTGAATGCCGAAAGTGGCCCGCAATTCTTCGACAGCATCTCTTGCACGTCCCTGTCGTTTTTTAAATAATTCTGCACCACCGAATTCAATGTATGTGCAAAACATGGGACGTGCTGGAATTTGCCCAGATGTAATGCACGCACAATACTGGTGGCGTTGTCTGATGTTACAAATCCCCTGGAGAGTCCAATTGGGGTAAGCCATTCTGTGATGATGTTCCTCAGTTTCCGTAAGAGGTTGTCAGCTGTGTGCCTCTTACGGAAAGCTTTGATACAAAGCGTAGCCTGCCTAGGAACGAGTTGGCATTTGTGAGATGCTGCTACTGGTGCTGCCGCTGCTGTTCTTGCTGCGGGAGGCAATACATCTACCCAGAGGGCTGTCACAGTCATATAGTCCTGAGTCTGCCCTGCTCCACTTGTCCACATGTCCGTGGTTAAGTGGACATTGAGTACAACTGCATTTTTTAGGACACTGGTGACTCGTTTTCAGACATCTGTGTACATTCTCGGTACCGCCTGTCTAGAGAAGGGTGGTCTTCAGTATGCCGACTGTCGGGATCCCGGCGCACAGTATACCGGCGCCGGGATCCCGACAGCCGGCATACCGACACTTATTCTCCCTCGTGGGGGTCCACGAGCCCCCTGGAGGGAGAATAAAACAGTGTGGCGCGCGTAGTGCCCGTAGCGTGGCGAGCGCAGCGAGCGCGCAAGGGGCTCATTTGCACTCGCCACACTGTCGGTAAGCCGGCGGTCAGGCTCCCGGCGGCGGTATGCTGGTCGCCGGGAGCCCGACCGCCGGCATATCGTAGTGAACCCCTAGAGAAATGGTACCTAGATGGTACTTGGTACCGGGGACACACTATCTCAAGCAATTCTCTAGTTCCCTGTGAATTAACGCTGGATACCGGACACACGTTTAACACCACCGAAGCTGCCAAGACCTGAGTTATCCGCTTTGCAGCAGGATGACTGCTGTGATATTTCATCTTCCTTGCAATGGACTGTTGGACAGTCAATTGCTTACTGGAAGCAGTACAAGTGGTCTTCCGATTTCCCCTCAGGGATGACGATCGACTCCCAGCAGCAACAACAGCAGCGCCAGCAGCAATAGGCGTTACACTCAAGGATGCATCGGAGGAATCCCAGGCTGGAGAGGACTCGTCAGACTTGACAGTGACATGGCCTGCAGGACTATTGGCTTTCCTGTCTAAGGAGGAAATTGACACTGAGGGAGTTGGTGGTGTGGTTTGCAGGAGCTTGGTTACAAGAGGAAGGGATTTAGTTGTCAGTGGACTGCTTCCGCTGTCACCCAAAGTTTTTGAACTTGTCAATGACTTCTGATGAATGCGCTCCAGGTGACGTTTAAGGGAGGATGTTCCTAGGTGGTTAACGTCCTTACCCCTACTTATTACATCTTGACAAAGGCAACACACGGCTTGACCCCTGTTGTCCGCATTTCTGTTAAAATAATTCCACATCGAAGAGGTGATTTTTTTTGTAATTTGACCAGGCATGTCAATGGCCATATTCGTCCCACGGACAACAGGTGTCTCCCCGGGTGCCTGACTTAAACAAACCATCTCACCATCAGAATCCTCCTTGTCAATTTCCTCCTCAGCGCCAGCAACACCCATATCCTCATCCTGGTGTACTTCAACAGTGACATCTTCAATTTGACTATCAGGAACTGGACTGCAGGTGCTCCTTCCAGCACTTGCAGGGGGCGTGCAAATGGTGGAAGGCGCCACCTCTTCCCGTCCAGTGTTGGGAAGGTCAGGCATCGCAACCGACACAATTGGACTTTCCTTGGGGATTTGTGATCTAGAAGAACGCACAGTTCTTTGCTATGCTTTTGCCAGCTTAAGTCTTTTCATTTTTCTAGCGAGAGGATGAGTGCTTCCATCCTCATGTGAAGCTGAATCACTAGCCATGAACACAGGACAGGGCCTCAGCCGTTCCTTGCCACTCCGTGTCGTAAATGGCATATTGGCAAGTTTACGCTTCTCATCAGACGCTTTTAATTTTGATTTTTGGGTCATTTTACTGAACTTTTGTTTTTTGGATTTTACATGCTCTCTACTATGACATTGGGCATCGGCCTTGACAGACGACGTTGATGGCATTTCATCGTCTCGGCCATGACTAGTGACGACACAGAGCTAGGTAGAGCAGTGGCCTACTGTACCGTACTGCTATATATTATATACTGGTGGTCAGAAAAATTATGCACTGTCCTCCTACTACTGCGCACAACAACTAAAATGCACCACGGGTATGGATGGATAGTATACTTGATGACACAGAGGTATGTAGAGCAGTGGCCTACTGTACCGTACTGCTATATATTATATACTGGTGGTCAACAAAATTATGCACTGTACTCCTACTATATATACTGCGCACAACTAAAATGCACCACAGGTATGGATGGATAGTATACTTGACGACACAAAGGTAGGTAGAGCAGTGGACTACTGTACCGTACTGCTATATATTATATACTGGTGGTCAGCAAAATTATGCACTGTCCTCCTACTATATATACTGCGCACAACGAAAATGCACCACAGGTATGGATGGATAGTATACTTGACGACACAGAGGTAGGTAGAGCAGTGGCCTACTGTAACGTACTGCTATATATTATATACTGGTGGTCAGCAAAATTATGCACTGTCCTCCTACTACTGCGCACAACAACTAAAACGCACCACAGGTATGGATGGATAGTATACTTGACGACATAGAGGTAGGTAGAGCAGTGGCCTTCTGTACCGTACTGCTATATATTATATACTTGTGGTCAGCAAAATTATGCACTGTACTCCTACTATATATACTGCGCACAACTAAAATGCACCACAGGTATGGATGGATAGTATACTTGATGACACAGAGGTTGGTAGAGCAGTGGCCTACTGTACCGTACTGTTATATATTATATACTGGTGGTCAGCAAAATTATGCACTGTCATCCTACTTTATATACTGCACACAACTAAAATACACCAGAGATATGGATGGATAGTATACTTGACGACACAGAGGTAGGTAGAGCAGTGGACTACTGTACCGTACTGCTATATATTATATACTGGTGGTCAGCAAAATTATGCACTGTCCTCCTACTACTGCGCACAACAACTAAAATGCACCACAGGTATGGATGGATAGCATACTTGACGACACAGAGGTAGGTAGAGCAGTGGCCTACTGTACCGTAACTGCTATATATTATATACTGGTGGTCAGCAAAATTATGCACTGTCCTCCTACTACTGCGCACAACAACTAAAATGCACCACAGGTATGGATGGATAGTATACTTGACAACACAGAGGTAGGTAGAGCAGTGGCCTACTGTACCGTACTGCTATATATTATATACTGGTGTTCAGCAAAATTATGCACTGTACTCCTACTATATATACATACTGCGCACAACTAAAATTCACCACAGGTATGGATGGATAGTATACTTGACGACACAGAGGTAGGTAGAGCAGAGGCCTACTGTACCGTACTGCTATATATTATATACTGGTGGTCAGCAAAATTATGCACTGTCCTCCTACTATTGTGCACAACAACTAAAATGCACCACAGGTATGGATGGATAGTATACTTGACGACACAGAGGTAGGTAGAGCAGTGGCCTACTGTACCATACTGCTATATATTATATACTGGTGGTCAGAAAAATTATGCACTGTACTCCTACTATATATACTGCGCACAACTAAAATGCACCACCGGTATGGATGGATAGTATACTTGACGACACAGAGGTAGGTAGAGCAGTGGACTACTGTACCGTACTGCTATATATTATATACTGGTGGTCAGCAAAATTATGCACTGTCCTCCTACTATATGTACTGCGCACAACAACTAAAATGCACCACAGGTATGGATGGATAGTGTACTTGAAGACACAGAGGTAGGTAGAGCAGTGGACTACTGTACCATACTGATATAATACTGGTGGTCACTGGTCAGCAAAATTCTGCACTGTCCTCCTACTATATACTACAATGAAGCACAGATATGGAGCGTTTTTCAGGCAGAGAACGTATAATACTGGTGGTCACTGGTCAGCAAAACTCTGCACTGTCCTCCTACTATATAATACTGCTGGTCCCCAGTCCCCACAATAAAGCACACTGAGCACAGATATTTGCAGCACACTGAGCACAGATATGGAGCGTTTTTCAGGCAGAGAACGTAGATATTTTCAGCACACTGAGCACAGATATTTGCAACACACTGAGCACAGATATTTGCAGCACACTGAGCACAGATATTTGCAGCACACTGAGCACAGATATTTGCAGCACACTGAACACAGAAACTGAGAGAACGCTGCACGTCTTCTCCCTATCATCTCCAATGCACGAGTGAAAATGGCGGCGATGCGCGGCTCCTTATATAGAATACGAATCTTGCGAGAATCCGACAGCGGGATGATGACGTTCGGGCGCGCTCGGGTTAACCGAGCAAGGCGGGAAGATTCGAGTCTGCCTCGGAGTCGGAACCGTGTAAAATAGGTGAAGTTCGGGGGGGTTCGGATTCCGAGGAACCGAACCCGCTCATCTCTAGTTAGTGTGTGTGCATTTGTGTGTGCGGGCAGTAGCGTCCGACTGTTTTTAGGTTGGGGGGAGAGATCTTTAGCTCTCGCTGTACCAACCTCTCCCATGTTCTGTCACTGTGTCACACTCCACGTGTTCTGTCACCGTGTCACCCCCCGAATTCTGTCACCGTGTCACCCCCCATGTTCTGTCACCTTGTCACCCCCCATGTTCTGTCACTGTGTCACCCCCACGTGTTCTGTCACCGTGTCACCCCCCGTGTTCTGTCACCGTGTCACCCCCCATGTTCTGTCACCTTGTCACCCCCCATGTTCTGTCACTGTGTCACCCCCACGTGTTCTGTCACTGTGTCACACCCCCGTGTTCTGTCACTGTGTCACCCCCGTGTTCTGTCACCGTATCACCCCCACCGTGTATTGTCACTGTGGCACACCCCCGTGTTCTGTCACCGTATCACCCCCCCATTTTCTGTCACTGTGTCACCCTCCGTGTTCTGTCACTGTGTCACCCCTCCCGTGTTCTGTCACCGTGTCACCCCCCAAAGTGTTCTGTCATGGTCACCCCCACCGTATTCTATCACTGTGTCACGCCCACCGTGTTCTGTCACAGTGTCACCCCCCCGTGTTCTGTCACCGTGTCACCCCCTGAGTTCTGTCACTGTATCACCCCCACCGTGTTCTGTCACTGTGTCACACCCCTGTGTTCTATCACTGTGTCACACCTTTCCTCAGGGGCCATAAGGAACTGGATAATTTGCTTGCTGCGCAATGATTATCCCAAATAAAATGTTAATGTGTAAAAGGGGGCTCTACCTGCTGTAATGTGTAAAAGGGGACTCTACCTGCTGTAATGTGTAAAAGGAGACAATACCTGCTGTAATGTATAAAAGGAGGGCTCTACCTTCTGTACTGTGTAAAAAGGGGGCTCTGCCTTCCATACTGTGTAAAAGGGAGCTCTACCTGCCGTAATGTGTGTAAAAGGGGCTCTACCTGATGTAATGTGTGTAAGTGGCGCTACTGTGTGGCGCAATTTGAATAATGGAGACTATTGTGCAGCCTAATATGAATCTGTATTATTTTTTGGCCATGCCCCTTCCACATGAAGCCACGTCCCTATATTTTTGGCACATGGGGGGAGCTGCTATTTTGTGTGTGGCGCTCAGATACTGACAGGAAAGCGTCAAGTGGCCCCTCAGGTGAAATAATTGCCCACCCCTGATCTAGATCCTAGAAGGTGCTAACTAGATAAATCATAAGTAGAATCTAATCGCTAGAATCTGATTGGTTGCTATGGTCAGCATCACCACTTCTAAATACCCGCACTTTAGTAAATATACCCCAAAGATTTAAAAGTAAAATAATAAATAAAAAGGGCAATTTGCACCTTGCAATACCATGTTGCACTGCAGGTGCATGTGTACTATCTTAATTATTAATTTTAAGATTATAGACATGAAATCAGGGCGTATATTCACTAACGGTCGATTTTGTTTGTTTTTGTTCGATGTTAGATCGATTTAAATTGATGTTGGGCTTCCAGGGTCAACACACATTTACTAACATTTAAAATGAATATAAAAAATCATCTGCTAGTAAATGTGTGTTTTAACCCTGGAAGCCCAACATCAATTAAAATCAATTTAACATCGATCTAACATCGAACAACACAAACAAAATCGACCTTTAGTAAATTTACCCCCAGGTGTCAAAATCTACACAAGGCCATTTTTTTTTCCAAATTTAAAATAGTAGCTGCATTCTTTTAAGGATTAAACTAGAAATTTTACAGTGGAGATCCACAAATACGGTTTGATTACATAGAAGCCATAACCATTTGTTCTGGTACAACAAGGGTTTGACATTAAACAAGTGGCAAAATAGTCAGAGACATTTTTATACATGTATTATTTTCTGGATAAAACCTTGTTATTATGGACAGTGTCGGTTTGATGTCGGTTTGATTTCACGTATTGCTATAAAAAAATTGTTTAACCAATATTCATTTACACATATAATTATACAGTTGGGATCCAGGATTTCCTGACTTTTGAATTTATTGTGACTCTTTCCAACATTTACACTTAGAGATACAAGGTGTGGCTATTAAACAACGATAAACCTTACTGCGTGAGTTAAAGGGAGAGGGGGAAATGGTTTTGCAGGTTTCACCCCTCTCGCACAAACAGTTTGCTGACACACAGTGTGCTAAGAAGTTCAATTGGAGTCATAGATCGCTGATCTAGGACGTTTTTTTAAAGGGGCAATCACTTACAAGGCAAAAAGATGTTTGTAAGCAATTTATCCTTTAAAAAATCATCCAAGATCGTCCAGGCATCCTGCACCTCCTGCGATCTCAGACTCCATTGCATCCCGCCGATTGTGTTTTTCAAGTGCATCGTAAAAATACTTAGTTACAAAGTAGAGCAACATGTTGTCTTCAATTTTTAGTTAAATTGAACAAAACGCCTTTTGATTCTTTACGTATGCTAACCGAGGCTTATTGGGCAGATTGTATGCCACGTGCACGTGTGTTTGAGTGGCACAAAAGATTTAGTGACGGTAGTGTGAATGTCGTCGATGATAAACATCCCGGAAGGCCTTGCACATCTAAAACAAATGAAAATGTGGAAAAAATTTAGGAAATTGTTTGAAATTTGCCATCGACTCTGAATGATAGCACAAATGGTAAACATTACAATATCGATGGCTACATCCTGACCCCCTCACAATCCTGACAGGTGACATGCTGACTAACAGGGACTATTTCCACAACACCCATAGAGTGGGCACCAAGCCCGCAAGGGGATTCGTTGTGCTTGCTTCCCCCACAGGGCCCCCCCACCGCGGCCATCTCACAGCCGGGATCCCGCCGTCGGTGTTGTGACTGCTGACTTCTGGTCGCACATACCCAACCCTAAACATCAACAAAGAAACTGTTAGACATTTTGGAAGAAATTCAAGTACAGTAGATTCACACTTTTTGAATAAAGTTATTACCTGTGATGAAACATGGATCTTCCAGTACGATCCTGAGACAAAATGTCAGTCCATGCACTGGAAAATACTATCATCACCAAGAATGAAGAAAGCATGTCAAAGCAAATCCAACTTCAAAGTCATGTTAATTTATTTCTTGAATAACAAGGATGTTATTTTGGCAGCCTGAGTACCAGAAGCATACTTGCCTACTTTAGATTTCTCCTCTCCGGGAGAAGCCCGGAGAGGAAACGCTGCAGGAGACTTCGGGAGGGGGGGCAGGGGGAGAAATGGATGGCTGTGACATCATCAAGCCCCGCCCCCACATCGGAAACTGCCGCAATTCGTGGGTCTGCTGGAAGAGGGTGGGGCTAAAATGATGCAATTTGCATCATTTTAACCCCTTCCCCACCCACGGACCCGCGATTATGGGAGATTATCTCTCCATCCTGCCTGCATCACTAGGGTGCGAGCAGGATGCGGGAGACCTGCCTACTCTTCCGGGGCTGCGGGGGGCTACCCAAAAAAACGGCAGCCTTCCGCAGCTTCCGTGAGAGTAGGCAAGTATAACCAGAAGGTGCAGCAGTGAATCAACATTACTACAAAAATGTTCTACAAAGTTTGTGGGAAAGAATCAGAAGAAAGAGGCCATAGTTGTGGAGAAATGTTTTTATCTTCCATCACAAAAATGCAGCAGGCCCCCACAGATATCTCTGTGAAGCCGAGAAACAGATTGCAGTGCTAGAACACCCTCAATACTTGACAGACCTAGCACCGTGTGACATCTTTCTTCTGCCTATAAAAAAACTAGGGATGAGCGGGTTCGGTTCTCTGAGAATTAAACCCTCCGGACTTTAACATTCGAACCCCGATCCAAGCCAGGCTCGGGTTTTCCCACCTGACTCGTAAACCAGAACGAGGCAAAACGTCATCATCACGCTGTCGGATTCTCGCAGGGTTTGGATTCCATATAAGGAGCAGCGCGTCCCCGCCATTTTCACTCCAGCATTGGAGAGTGTAGAGAGAGGACGTACAGTATCTCTGTTCTCTCGGTGTCTGTGTCTTGTGCTGTATTTGTCCAGTCACAGTGGTTGTGTCCTCTTGCTGCCATATGTCCACTGCTGCTGTGTTGTGCTGCATCAGTTCAGTGGTGGTGTATTATGCTGCATCAGTCCAGTGGTAGTGTCCTGTGCATCAGCCATCAGTCATCCAGTAACCAGGCAGTCACAGTGTTTATGTCCTATTGCTGCCATATGTCCATTACATTGCTGCTGTGTTGTACTGCATCACTTCAGTGGTGGTCTATTGTGCTGCATCAGTCCAGTGGTAGTGTCGCATCAGCCATCAGTCATTCTAGTGACCAGGAAGACACAGTGATTGTGTCCTCTTGCTGCCATATGTCCATTACATTGCTGCTGTGTTGTGCTGCATCAGTTCAGTGGTGGTGTATTGTGCTGCATCAGACCAGTGGCAGTGTCCTGTGCATCAGCCATCAGTCATTCCAGTGACCAGGCAGTCACAGTGGTATATGCTGCTGCAATATGTCCACTGCTACAGTATTATAATAATAATAATAATAATAATAATAATAATAACAACAACAAGTCCCTTACAGTGTTGCTGTGTTGTCCTGCATCAGACCAGTGGTAGTGTCCTGGCCATCAGTCATTCCATTGACCAGGCAGTCACAGTGGTATACACTGCTGCAATATGTCCACTGCTACAGTATTATTATTATTATTATTATTATTATTATAATAACAACAACAACAAGTCCCTTACAGTGTTGCTGTGTTGTCCTGCATCAGACCAGTGTTAGTGTCCTGTGCATCAGCCATCAGTCATTCCAGTGACCAGGCAGTCACAATGGTATACGCTGCTGCTATATGTCCACTGCTACAGTATTATAATAATAATGACAACAAGTCCCTTAAAGTGTTGCTGAGTTGTCCTGCACCAGACCAGTGTGAGTGTCCATCAGCCATTCCTGTGCCGCATATTGTGTTATATAACTCCAGAAAAATAATGGAGAACAAATATAAAATATGGAAAGATCAAGAATCACTTCCTTCTAGTGCTGAAGCTGCTGCCACTAGCCATGACAAAGACAATGAAATGCCATCAGCGTTGTCTGCCAAGGCCAATGCTCAATGTGATAGTAGAGAGCATGTAAAATCCAAAAAGCCAAAGTTCAGTTAAAAGAACCAAAAAAATAAATTTAAATTGTCTGAGGAGAAACGTAAACTTGCCAATATGCCATTTACGTCACGGAGTGGCAAGGAACGGCTGGGGCCCTCGCCTATGTTCATGACTAGTGGTTCAGCTTCACATGAGGATGGAAGCCCTCATCCTCCTGCTAGAAAAATGAAAAGAGTTAAACTGGAAAAAGCACAGAAATGATCTGTGCCTACTGAGATGGTATCACAAATCCCCAAGGAGAGTCCAAGTGTGTCGGCGGTTGCGATGCCTGACCTTCCCAACACTGGACAGGAAGAGGTGGCGCCTTCCACCATTTGCATGCCCCCTGCAAGTGCTGGAAGGAGCACCCACAGTCCAGTTCCTGATATTGAAATTGAAGATGTCACTGTTGAAGTACACCAGGATGAGGATATGGGTGTTGCTGGCGCTGAAGAGGAAGTTGACGATGAGGATTCTGATGGAGATGTGGTTTGTTTAAATCAGGCACCAGGGGAGACACCTGTTGTCCGTGGGATGAAGAAGCCCCTTGTGATGCCTGGGCAAACTACCAAAAAAGCCACCTCTTCGGTGTGGAATTATTTCTCCTCAAATCTGGACAACAGGTGTCAAGTCATCTGTTGCCTCTGTCAATCTGTAATAAGTAGGGGCAAGGATGTTAACCACCTAGGAACATCCTCCCTTATACGTCACCTGCTGCGCATTTATCATAAGTCAGTGTCAAGTTGTGAAACTTTGGGTAAGAGCGTAAGCAGTCCACTGACACCTAAATCCCTTCTTCCTCTTGTACCCAAATTCCTGCAAGCCACAGCACCAAGTCCCTCAACGTCAACTTCCTCCTCAGCCATGAACGTCATTAGTCCTGCAGGCAATGTCACTGACAAGACTGAGGAGTCCTCTTCTAACCGGGATTCCTCAGGAGGCTCCTTGAGTGGTACGCCTACTGCTGCTGTTGCTGCTGCTGCTGTTGTTGCTGCTGGGAGTCGATCATCATCCCAGAGGGGAAGTCGGAAGACCACTTGTACTACTTCAACTAAACAATTCACTGTCCAACAGTCCTTTGTGAGGAAGATGAAATATGACAGCAGTCATCCTGTTGCAAAGCGGATAACTGAGGCCTTGACACTTATGTTGGTGTTAGACGTATGTCCGGTATCCGCCATTAGTGCAGTGGAATTTAGACAATTGATGGAGGTATTGTGTCCCCGGTACCAAATCCCATCTAGGTTCCACTTCACTAGGCAGTCGATACAGAGAATTTACAAAGACATCAGAAAAAGAGTCACCAGTGTCCTACAAAATGCGACTGTATCCAGTGTCCACTTAACCACGGACATGTGGACAAGTGGAACAGGGCAGACTAAGGACTATATGACTGTGACAGTCCACTGGGTAGATGTATGGCCTCCCGCAGCAACAACAGCAGAGGCAACAGTAGCAACATCTTGCAAACACCAACTCATTCCTAGGCAGGCTACGCTATGTATCACAGCTTTCCGTAAGAGGCACACAGCTGACAACCTCTTACGGAAACTGAGGGACATCATCGCAGAATGGCTTACCCCTATTAGATTCTCCTGGGGATTTTTGATATCGGACAACACCACCAATATTGTGCGTCCATTATATCTGGGCAAATTCCTGCACGTCCCATGTTTTGCACATACAATTAATTTGGTGGTGCAATTTTTTTTTTTTTAAATGACGGGTGTACAGGTGATGCTGGCGGTGGCCCGAAAAATTGCGGGCCATTTTCAACATTCTGCCACCGCATGCCGAAGACTGGAGCACCAGCAAACACTCTGAACCTGCCCTGCCATCAACTAAAGCAAGAGGTGGTAATGAGGTGGTATTCAACACTCTATATGCTTCAGAGGATGGAGAAGCAGTAAAAGGCCATTCAGGCCTATGCATCCACCTACGATATAGGCAAAGGAGGGGGGAATGCACCTGACTCAAGCGCAGTGGAGAATGATTTCCGTCTTGTGCAAGGTTCTCCAACCCTACGAATTTGCCACACGTGAAGTCAGTTCAGACACTGCCAGCCTGAGTCAGGTCATTCCCCTCATCAGGCTTTTGCAGAAGCAGCTGCAGAAATTGAAGGAGGAGCTTAGACGGAGCGATTCCGCAAAGTATGTGGGACTTGTGGATGGAGCCCTTCATTCGCTTTGCCAGGATTCAAGGGTGGTCAATCTGTTGAAATCAGAGCACTACATTTTGGCCACCGTGCTCGATCCTAGGTTTAAAGCCTACATTGTATCTCTCTTTCTGGCAGACACAAGTCTGCAGAGGTGCAAAGACCTGCTGGTTAGTAAATTGTCAACTCAAGCAGAACGTGACCCATCAACAGCTCCTCCTTCAATTTCTCCCGCCACTGGGGTTGTAAGAAAAGGATAAGATCTCCGACCCTACCCACTGGCGGTGATGCATGGCAGTCAGGAGCGAAAGCTCACATTTGGTCCGGACTGAAGAACCTGCCAACGATTACTGACATGTCTACTGTCACTGCATATGATTCTGTCACCACTGAAAGAATGGTGGAGGATTACATGAGTGACAGCATCCAAGTAGGCATGTCAGACAGTCTTTATGTATACTGACAGGAAAAAGAGGCAATTTGGAGGCCCTTGCACAAACTGGCTTTATTTTACCTACATTGCCCCCCCCTCCAGTGTGTACTCCGAAAGAGTGTTTAGTGCAGCCGGTACCCTTGTCAGCTATCGGCGTAGTACGTTACTTCCACAAAATGTGGAGAAGATGATGTTCATCAAAATGAATTATAAATTCCTCCGGGAAGACCTTTACCAGCAATTGCCTCCAGAAAGTACAGAGGGACCTGTGATGTGGATTCCAGTGGGGACGAATTAATACTCTTTGAGGAGGAGGATGTACACAGTGAAAGGGGTGAGGAATCGGAGGATGAGGTTGAGGTCGACATCTTGCCTCTGTAGAGCCAGTTTGTGCAAGGAGAGATTGATTGCTTCTTTTTTTGGTGGGGGCCCAAACCAACCAGTCATTTCAGCCACAGTCATGTGGCAGACCCTGTCGCTGAAATGATTGCTTTGTTAAAGTGTGCATGTCCCGTTTATATAACATAAGGGTGGGTGGGAGGGCCCAAGTACAATTCCATCTAGCATCTTTTTTACTATTTTTTTAAAGTGCCATCCTGTCTGACACTTCTGTATATGTCCAGTGGTACTGCTATTTAATTCCAGTGATTTTTCCATTTAATTCCAGTGATTTTGACGTATAATTCCAGTGATTTGGATGTATAATTCCAGTGATTTGGACGTATAATTCAAGAGATTTTACCATTTAATTCCAGTGATTTGGACGTATAATTCCATTGATTTGGACGTATAATTCCAGTGGGAATTATTTGTTTCGCTTGGCTTAGCCATATAGCTACCTCATTGCACCTCTTCGACATCTTTGCATGAGGTTCTGTATGGGGCCTAGTTTTTGAAAAGTGCCATCCTGTCTGACACTGTCGTATGAGTCCAGGGGTACTGCTGTATTAGTCCTGGGGTACTGCCATATAAGTCCACCAATTGCAGAATTTAAAAAAAATGACGGGCGTGCTGGATATGCTGTCAGTGGACTGAACAATTGCGGCCCACTCTCGACATTCAGCCACTGTGTGACACTACTAGATGGGCCAGGTGGTTGTGTCGCTTAGCTTAGTCATACAGCAACCTCGGTGCAACCTTTTGGCCTAAAAACAACATTGTGAGGTGTGAGGTGTTCAGAATAGACTGGAAATGAATGTTATTGAAGTTAATAATACCATAGGATCAAAATTATCCCGAAATCTGTGATTTTAGCCGTTTTTATGTGTTGTTTTTCCCCCAAAAATCATCCAGATCCAAAACCAAAACTAAAACCCGAAAGGATGGTTTTGGCAAAACCAAGCAAAAACCAAAACACGAAAGTGGAATTAGAACCAAAACACAAAACACGAAAAGTGCCAGCCGCACATCTCTAAAAAATACACTGCTCAAAAAAATAAAGGGAACACTAAAATAACACATCCTAGATCTGAATGAATGAAATATTCTTATTAAATACTTTGTTCTTTACATAGTTGAATGTGCTGACAACAAAATCACACAAAAATGATCAATTGAAATCAAATTTATTAACCCATGGAGGTCTGGATTTGGAGTCACACTCAAAATTAAAGTGGAAAAACACACTACAGGCTGATCCAACTTTGATGTAATGTCCTTAAAACAAGTCAAAATTAGGCTCAGTAGTGTGTGTGGCCTCCACGTGCCTGTATGACCTCCTTACAACGCCTAGGCATGCTCCTGATGAGGTGGCGGATGGTCTCCTGAGCAGTGCCGTTTCTAGCGGCGGGCGAGCCGTGCAACCGCACGGGGCGCCCGCTGCGGCACTTTGTTTGTCCTTATCTCCTCTCTTACCTCTTCCCGAGCGCTCCTGCTCAGGGGGCAGAGTTTCGCGGAATGACGCGTTTGCTTCGTGATGTCACGACGCAAACGCGTCATTCCGCGAAGCCCCGCCCCCCGAGCAGGAGCGCTCGGGAAGAGGGAGGAGATAAGCCTGGAAGGAGGAGGCGGCCGGCGCGAGGGACATGAGGCGGCCGGACCCGAAGAGCGGGAAGATGTAAGTATTATCTCTCTCTCTCCCCCTTCCTCCCCCCCCCACTTGACACCTACCTGCCGCACTGTGTAAAATGGGGGCACCTGCCTGCGTACTGTGTAAAATGGGGATACCTGCCTGCCGCACTGTGTAAAATGGGGGCACCCGCCTGCGTACTGTGTAAAATGGGGATATCTGCCTGCCGCACTGTGTAAAATGGGGATACCTGCCTGCGTACTGTGTAAAATGGGGATACCTGCCTGCCGTACTGTGTAAAATGGGGGCACCTGCCTGCGTACTGTGTAAAATGGGGATATCTGCCTGCCGCACTGTGTAAAATGGGGATACCTGCCTGCGTACTGTGTAAAATGGGGATACCTGCCTGCCGTACTGTGTAAAATGGGGACACCTGCCTGACGTGCTGTGTAAAATGGGGGCACGTGCCTGCCGCGCTGTGTAAAATGGGGACACCTGCCTGCCGCGCTGTGTAAAATGGGTACACCTGCCTGCCGCGCTGTGTAAAATGGGGACACCTGCCTGCCGTGCTGTGTAAAATGGGGGCACGTGCCTGCTGCGCTGTGTAAAATGGGGACACCTGCCTGCCGCACTGTGTAAAATGGGGACACCTGCCTGCCGCGCTGTGTAAAATGGGGGCACGTGCCTGCCGCGCTGTGTAAAATGGGGACACCTGCCTGCCGCGCTGTGTAAAATGGGGACACCTGTCTGCCGCGCTGTGTAAAATGGGGACACCTGCTTGCCGCACTGTGTAAAATGGGGGCACGTGCCTGCCGCGCTGTGTAAAATGGGGACACCTGCCTGCCACGCTGTGTAAAATGGGGACACCTGCCTGCCGCGCTGTGTAAAATGGGGACACTTGCCTGCTGTAATGTGTAAAATGGGGACTTTTTTTATTTAAATTTTTTTCCCCTGTGGTGGGCGTGATGATATTAGATTAGGCCACACCCACTTTAATGAGACCACGCCCATTTTAATCAGGCCACACACCCTTGTCGGGAGCGCGCGCATGCTTTTTCTTTTTATAGCTATGTGGGGGGGGGGGGGGGGGGGCACGTTATTTTTTTTTAGAGCAATGGGGGGGGGGGGGGGGAGGGCGCATTTTGAAATCTCGCACTGGGAGCCAAATTGTCTAGAAACGGCCCTGCTCCTGAGAGATCTCCTTCCAGACCTGGACTAAAGCGTCCGCCAACTCCTGGACAGTCTGTGCTGCAACGTGGCGTTGGTGGATAGAGCGAGCCATGATGTCCCAGATGTGCTCAATTGGATTCAGGTCTGGGGAACGGGCGGGCCAGTCCATAGCATCAATGCCTTCGTCTTACAGGAACTGCTGACACACTCCAGCCACATGAGGTCTAGCATTTTCTTGCATTAGGAGGAACCCAGGGCCAACCGCACCAGCATATGGTCTCACAAGGGGTCTGAGGATCTCATCTCGGTACCTAATGGCAATAAGGCTACCTCTAGCGAGCACATGGAGGGCTGTGCGGCCCCCCAAAGAAATGCCACCCCACCCCATTACTGACCCACTGCCAAACCGGTCATGCTGGAGGATGTTGCAGGCAGCAGAAGGTTCTCCTTGGCGTCTCCAGACTCTGTCACGTCTGTTACATGTGCTCAATGAGAACCTGCTTTCATCTGTGAAGAGCACAGGGCGAAAGTGGCTAATTTGCCAATCTTGGTGTTCTTTGGCAAATGTCAAACGTCCTGCACGGTATTGGGCTGTAAGCACAACCCCCACCTGTGGACGTCGGGCCCTCATACCACCCTCATGGAGTCTGTTTCTGATCGTTTGAGTAGACACATGCACATTTGTGGCTTTCTGGAGGTCATTTTGCAGGGCTCTAGCAGTGCTCCTCCTGTTCCTCCTTGCACAAACTAGGCGGAGGTAGTGGTCCTGCTGCTGGGTTGCTGCCCTCCTACGGCCTCCTCCGTGTCTCTTGATGTACTGGCCTGTCTCCTGGTAGCGCCTCCATGCTCTGGACACTACGCTGACAGACACAGCAAACCTTCTTGCCACAGCTCGCATTGATGTGCCATCCTGGATGTGCTGCACTACCTGAGCCACTTGTGGGGTTGTAGACTCTGTCTCATGCTACCACTAGAGTGTAAGCACCGCCAGCTTTCAAAAGTGACCAAAACATCAGCCAGAAAGCATAGGAGCTGAGAAGTGGTCTGTGGTCACCACCTGCAGAACAACTCCTTTATTGGGGGTGTCTTGCTAACTGCCTATAATTTCCACTTGTTGTCTATTCCATTTGCACAACAGCATGTGAAACTGATTGTTAATCAGTGTTGCTTCCCAAGTGGACAGTTTGATTTCACAGAAGTGTGATTGACTTGGAGTTACATTGTGTTGTTTAAGTGTTCCCTTTATTTTTTTGAGCAGTGTACTATTACTGGGTGATGGCTCTGATAAGATCCCATCCTGGCAAAGAGGTTGCAGAAGTGTGATAGCATAATGGGCCCCATGCACTAGAGCGATAATGCCTGATTTCATCCGATTTTGGGCATTCGGCCCGATATATCGGATGAAATCGGGCATTTTGGAGGTGTTTCCGATCCGATGCATGTTCTTGTGAGCATCGGATCCTCCAGATTGAATGTGGTGCACAGTCAATCACGTCCGACCTAGGGGCATGGCTGGGATCGCCCAGGATCACCCAAGATACATCATATGCAAAAGGACAGCATACAATGTATCTTGGGCGATCCTGTCCCCCGGGAAGGTGCCGGGGTGATCGCCTGCGATTGCCTGCGTCATGTGGTCGCATAAGTTTATGGGGCCCTTAACACTTTCACAATGCTTCCTGGTTCAGGTTCCCAGCAGCCAATGTACATGCATCACTAGGGGCCAATGGAGACAGAGCCGAATGCGAATTTGTAGCTTATAGGCACTATCCTACAGCGGCCAAGCTCCAGAATACGGATATACTGTATCTGCTGCTAACCCTCCATAATATATGTGAGGGATAATAAATAGTTCTGCCCCACAGCAAATGGCTGTTTTTACTTTAATAAATAATAATGATAAAAAAGAAAATTCTAAATATATAAACTTTGTTTCAGATGTGTATTTGATATTGCAAAACTTATACTAGGCATACACTGTCCAACTATTTGTCCGATCAGCTGATAACTGAACAGTGTATTGCCATGACCAACCAGTAATTAGCGGTCTCTCGGACACGCAAAATTGTCCAGTATGTACGACAGATGCAATATTTGGTTGCCAGCATCTGCATCTGCAGGAACACAGATCGATATCATAGCCATACAATGTGAAATATCTCACAGTATATGTCTACGATGTCTGATGGGTTTTGGCTTGGCAGATAAAGTCTCCCTCAGTCTGACAGTGGGTGGAATGCATCAAAGCAAAAAATTTTGGTCACTCCTTCAAAAATGCAGTTTTCAGAGGTTTGGCGCCATTTCTCATATGCACCAAGCTCCGGAATATATATGCACCAAGCTTCGGAATGTGCGTATATGCACCAAGCTCTAGAATGTGATACATGCTGGAGATTGGACCTGGTAGGCGGGATATGGTCGTTAGGTCGACCCAACTTAGGTCGATACTCATTAGGTCGACCACTGAAGTTCGACATTGCCCTTAGGTTGACATGCATTAGGTCGACATGGCCGTTAGGTCGCCATACTAAGTTGACAGGTCAAAAGGTCGACATGAGTTTTCCACATTTTTTATTTTTGGGATTTTTTCATACTTAACGATCCATGTGGACTATGATTGGAACAGTAACCTGTGCCGAGCGAAGCGGTAGCGGAGCGAAGCACCTTGCCAGAAGCGCGAGCCATGCGAGGGGACACGGTACACTAATGTGGGTTCCCCGTCACTTTACGGAGAAAACAACACCAAAAACAGTAAAAAAACTCATGTCGACCTTTTGACCTGTCAACCTAGTACATGATGACCTATCGGCCATATCAACCTAAGGGCAATGTCGACATTCAGTGGTCGACCTAATGAGTGTCGACCTAAGTTGGGTTGACCCAACGACCCATACCCTGGTAGGCATCTTTTGCTTGATTTACCATCCACATGGACTCCGACTGGGAATAGTAACCTGTGGCGAGTGCAGCAGTAGTGGAGTGAGCCACCTTGCCTGAAGAGTAGTAAAGCGATCCCGCGAGAATACACTGATTGTGGTCACAGATGATGAAACATACAAAAGTACACCCCAAAATTGTGCTGTCAACATTTTTTGTGTCGACAATTTCCGTGTCAACCTTTGACCCTATTGACTTTTTATACCAGTCATTAGGTCGAACATATGGGGTCGACCTAATGACTGTCTATCTAATTACTGTAGGTCTTCTATATCACACCCTTCCCAAATTCAACATTGTACAGAAGAGTAAGAATTATATATTCTTTAATAGAAATCACTTGACTTTTTTTTTTTTCTAGATTTATGTTTCTAGCTATAACCATAGAGTAGTTACACGATCTGTTTGAACTACAACATGTGTTACACTGAATGCTTTTTTTTAACCTGATTAATTTAGGTAAACTCTAAAGATGAATGGGTTCGGGTCTCTGAGAACCGAACTCAACCGAAAATCACGTCCCGAGCCCGGATCCGAGTCTGGCTCGGGACTTCCCACCCGACTCGGAGACCAGAATAAGGCAAAACGTCATCAACCCGCTATCGGATTCTCGCAGGTTTTGGGTTCCATATAAGGAGCCGCGCGTCGCTGCCATTTTCACTCCAGTCCTGGAGAGTGTAGCGAGAGGACGTGTCTCTCTCCTCAGTGTCTGTCTGTGCGGGAAAGTGGTGTGGCGACCTGCTCTGTCTTATGTGTGTCATTCCAGTGCTGTCTTGTGCTGCATCAGTCCAGTGGTACTGTCATATAAATCCAGTGGTATTGCCATATAAATCCAGTGGTACTGTCGTATAAATCCAGTGATACTGCAGTATAAGTTCAGTGATACTGCCGTGAATGTCCAGTGGTACTGTTGTATAAGTCCAGTGATACTGCCATATAAGTCCAGCGATACTGCTGTATATGTCCAGTGGTACTGATGTATAACTTCAGTGATACTGCCGTACAAATCCAGTCCAGTGGTACTGCCGTATATGTCCAGTGATACTGCCGTATATTGTATGTCCAGTGGTACTGCCGTATAAGTCCAGTGATACTGCTGTATAAATCAAGTGATACTGCCGTATAAGTCCAGTGATGCTGCCGTATATGTCCAGTGGTACTGCCTTATAAATCCAGTGGTACTGCCGTAAAAATCCAGTGATACTGCCATATAAGTCCAGTGATACTGCCATATGTGTCCGGTGAAACTGCCGTATATGTCCAGTGGTACTGCTGTATAAGTCCAGTGATACTGCCATATTAGTCCAGTGATATTGCCGTATAAGTCCAGTGATACTGCCGTATATGTCCAGTGGTACTGCCTTATAAGTCCAGTGATACTGCCGTATAAATCCAGTCCAGTGGTACTGTCATATAAATCCAGTGGTATTGCCATATAAATCCAGTATTTCTGTCGTATAAATCCAGTGACACTGCTGTATAAGTCCAATGATACTGCCGTGTATGTCCAGTAGTACTGCCGTATAAGTCCAGTGATACTGCCATATATGTCCAGTGATACTGCCGTATATGTCCAGTGGTACTGACATATAAGTCCAGTGATACTGCCGTATAAATCCAGTCCAATGGTACTGCCGTATATGTCCAGTGATACTGCCTTATATGTCCAGTGGCACTGCCGTATAAGTCCAGTGATACTGCCGTATAAGTCCAGTGATGCTGCCGTATATGTCCACTGGTACTGCCTTATAAATCCAGTGGTACTGACATATAAATCCAGTGATACTGACATATGAGTCCAGTGATACTGCCATATGTGTCCAGTGATACTGCCGTATATGTCCAGTGGTACTGCTGTATAAGTCGAGTGATACTGCCGTATAAACACAGTCCAGTGGTACTGTCATATAAATCCAGTGGTATTGCCATAAAAATCCAGTATTTCTGTTGTATAAATCCAGTGATACTGCTGTATAAGTCCAATGATACTGCCGTGTATGTCCAGTAGTACTGCCGTATAAGTCCAGTGATACTGCCATATAAGTCCAGTGATACTGCCGTATATGTCCAGTGGTACTGTCGTATAAGTCCAGTGATACTGCCGTATAAATCCAGTTCAGTGGTACTGCCGTATATGTCCAGTGATACTGCCGAATGTGTCCAGTGGTACTGCCGTATAAGTCCAGTGATACTGCCGTATAAGTCCAGTGATGCTGCCGTATATGTCCAGTGGTACTGCCTTATAAATCCAGTGGTACTGCCGTATAAATCCAGTGATACTGACATATGAGTCCAGTGATACTGCCATATGTGTCCAGTGGTACTGCCGAATAAGTCGAGTGATACTGCCGTATAAATCCAGTCCAGTGGCACTGCCATTTAAATCCAGTGGTACTACTGTATAAGTCTTGTGATACAGGTTGAGTATCCCATATCCAAATATTCCGAAATACGGAATATTCCGAAATACTGACTTTTTTGAGTGAGATAGTGAAACCTTTGTTTTTTGATGGCTCAATGTACACAAAGTTTGTTTAATACTCAAAGTTATTAAAAATATTGTATTAAATGACCTTCAGGCTGTGTGCATAAGGTGTATATAAAACATAAATGAACTGTGTGAATGTACACACACTTTGTTTAATGCACAAAGTTATAAAAAAATATTGGCTAAAATGACCTTCCTGCTGTGTGTATAAGGTGTATTTGTAACATAAATGCATTCTGTGCTTAGACTTAGGTCCCATCGCCATGATATCTCATTATGGTATGCAATTATTCCAAAATACGGAAAAATCCGATATCCAAAATTCCTCTGGTCCCAAGCATTTTGGATAAGGGATACTCAACCTGTACTGCCGTATAAGTCCAGTGATACTGTCGTATATGTCCAGTGGTACTGCCGTATGGGTGTGGTATTGAAAGTCGACAGTAACTAGGTCGACAATGTCTAGGTCGACCACTATTGGTCGACAGTAACTTGGTCGACAGGGTGTCTAGGTCGACAGGGTCTTTAGGTCGACATGTTCTAGGTCGACAGGTCAAAAGGTCGACATGAGTTTTTCCATGTTATTTTGGTGTCGTTTTCTTCGTAGAGTGACCGGGAACCCCAATTAGTGCACCGCGTCCCCTCGCATGCCTCGCTTCGCTCGCCATGCTTCGGGCATGGTGCCTTCGCTCCGCTACCGCTTCGCTCGGCACAGATTACCGTTCCAATCATAGTCCACGTGGATCGTTAAGTATGAAAAGGTTAAAAAAAGAAAAAAATTGTGAAAAACTCATGTCGACCTTTTGACCTGTCGACCTAGAACATGTCGACCTAAAGACCCTGTCGACCTAGACACCCTATCGACCTAGTTACTGTCGACCAATAGTGGTCGACCTAGACATTGTCGACCTAATTACTGTCGACTTTCAGTCCGGATACCCTGCCGTATATGTCCAGTGATACGGCCATATAAGTCCAGTGATACTGCCATATATGTCCAGTGGTACTGCCGTATAAGTCCACTGATACTGCCGTATAAATCCAATCCAGTGGTACTGCCGTATATGTCCAGTGATACGGCCATATAAGTCCAGTGATACAGCCATATATGTCCAGTGGTACTGACGTATAAATCCAGTGGTACTGCCATATAAATCCAGTGATACTGCCATATAAATCCAGTGATACTGCAATATATGTCCAATGATACTGCCGTATATGTCCAGTGGTACTGCCGTATATATCCAGTGGTATTGCCGTAAAAGTCCAGTGATTCTGCCGTATAAATCCAGTCCAGTGGTACTGTCATATAAATCCAGTGGTATTGCCATATAAATCCAGTGGTATTGTCGTATAAATCCAGTGACACTGCTGTATAAATCCAGTGATACTGTCGTGCATGTCCAGTGATACTTCCGGTTAAGTCCAGTGATACTGCCATATAAGTCCAGTGATACTGCCGTATATGTCCAGTGATACTCTCGTATAAGTCCAGTGATACTGCCGTATAAGTCCAGTCCAGTGTTACTGCCGCATATGTCCAGTGATACTGGCGTATATGTCCAGTGGTACTGCCGTATAAGTCCAGTGATACTGCTGTAAAAATCCAGTGATACTGCCATATATGTCCAGTGATACTGACATATATGTCCAGTGGTACTGCTGTATAAATAAATAAATAAATATAGTGGTACTGCCGTATAAATACAGTGATACTGCCGTATAAGTCCAGTGATTCTGCCATATGTGTCCAGTAATACTGCCATATGTGTCCAGTGGTACTGCCATATAAGTTCAGTGATACTGCGTATAAGTCCAGTGATACTGCCGTATAAGTCCAGTGATACTGCCGTATATGTCCAGTGGTACTGCCGTATAAGTCCAGTGATAATGCCGTATAAATCCAGTCCAGTGGTACTGGCGTATAAATTCAGTGGTACTGTCGTATAAATCCAGTGGTACTGCCATATAAATCCATTGATACTGCCGTATAAGTCCAGTTATACTGCCGTATAAGTCCAGTGATACTGCTGTATATGTCCATTGGTACTGCCGTATAAGTCCAGTGTTACTGCCATATAAGTCCAGTGATACTGCCGTATATGTCCAGTGGTACTTCCGTAAAAGTCCAGTGATACTGCCCTATAAATCCAATCCAGTGGTACTGGCGTATAAATCCAGTGGTACTGCCATATAAATCCAGTGATACTGCCATATAAAATCCAGTGATACTGCCATATAAATCCAGTGGTACTGCCATATAAATCCAATGATACTGCCATATAAATCCAGTGATACTGCCATATATTTCCAATGATACTGCCGTATATGTCCAGTGGTACTGCCGTATATATCCGGTGGTACTGCGGTAAAAGTCCAGTGATTCTGCTGTATAAATCCAGTCCAGTGGTACTGTCATATAAATCCAGTGGTATTGCCATATAAATCCAGTGGTATTGTCGTATAAATCCAGTGACACTGCTGTATAAGTCCAGTGATACTGTCGTGCATGTCCAGTGATACTGCCGGTTAAGTCCAGTGATACTGCCATATAAGTCCAGTGATACTGCCGTATATGTCCAGTGGTACTGTCGTATTAGTTCAGTGATACTGCCGTATAAGTCCAGTCCAGTGGTACTGCCGCATATGTCCAGTGATACTGCCGTATATGTCCAGTGGTACTGACATATATGTCCAGTGGTACTGCCGTATAAATAAATAAATATAGTGGTACTGCTGTATAAATCCAGTGATACGGCCGTATAAGTCCAGTGATTCTGCCATATGTGTCCAGTAATACTGCCATATGTGTCCAGTGGTACTGCCATATAAGTTCACTGATACTGCGTATAAGTCCAGTGATACTGCCGTATAAGTCCAGTGATACTGCCGTATATGTCCAGTGGTACTGCCGTATAAGTCCAGTGATAATGCCGTATAAATCCAGTCCGGTGGTACTGGCGTATAAATTCAGTGGTACTGCCGTATAAATCCAGTGGTACTGCCATATAAATCCATTGATACTGCCGTATAAGTCCAGTGATACTGCCGTATAAGTGCAGTGATACTGCTGTATTTGCCCATTGGTACTGCCGTATAAGTCCAGTGTTACTGCCATATAAGTCCGGTGATACTGCCGTATATGTCCAGTGGTACTTACGTAAAAGTCCAGTGATACTGCCCCATAAATCCAATCCAGTGGTACTGGCGTATAAATCCAGTGGTACTGCCATATAAATACAGTGATACTGCTGTATAAAATCCAGTGATACTGCCGTATAAGTCCAGTGATACTGCCGTATATGTCCAGTGATACTGCCGTATAAGTCCAGTGGTACTGCCGTATTACAGCTACCTTATTGCACCTCTTTTACTTGTTTGCATGATGTGCTGTTTGGGCACTAGTTCTCTTAAGTGCCATCCTGTCTGCCACTGCAGTGCTACTCCTAGATGGGCCAGGTGTTTGTGCCGCAGACTTGTGTCGCTTAGCTTAGTCATACAGCAACCTCGGTGCAACTTTTAGGCCTAAAAACAGTATTGAGAGGTGTGGAGTGTTCAGAATATACTGGAAATGAGTGGAAGTGAATGCTATTGTGGTTAATAATACCGTAGGAACAAAAATACCCCCAAATTCTGTGATTTTTAAATTCTGTGATTCTAAAATCATCCAGATCCAAAACCAAAACCAGAAAGGGTGGTTTTGGCAAAACCTATCCAGATCCAAAACACGAGCAGAAATCCAGATCCAAAACTAAAACACAAAACACGAAAGTGCCTGCCGCACAATTCTAGTTAACTCACATATTGCCATTATACAATAACATAAATAAAAGGGGAGGGATCTTATAGAGGAGTAATTTTTGCATTTGCTTACATAATTGCTCAAACATTAAAATATTTTAAGTAAAAAAAAATCCCTGGAGGAAAATAAATTGAGCAAAAGATTTGACATAAATATAAAATTTATGGAAATATATGAGCTCCTGGGATTAAACGCACACAATGAGAATGGATGAAATCTTTAATTATTCTTCCCAAAAATGCAAGAAAATATTAGCGTGCATATAATTATGTCATATATGAGTTTTGAACATACTGAGATGTGCGGCGGGCACTTTTCGTGTTTTGTGTTTTGGTTCTGGTTCCATGCTCGTGTTTTAGATCTGGATTGGTTTTGCCAAAACCACCCTTTCGTGTTTTGGTTTTGGATCTGGATGATTTTAAAAAACAAACATAAAAACAGTAAAAATCACAGAATTTGGGGGTAATTTTGACCCTATGGTATTATTATCCTCAATAACATTAATTTCCACTAATTTCCAGTCTTTTCTGAATACCTCACACCTCACAATATTTTTTTTAGGCCAAAAGGTTGCACCAGGGTGACTGTATGACTAAGCTAAGCGACACAAGTGTGCGGCACAAACACCTGGCCCATCTAGGAGTGGCACTGCAGTGTCAGACAGGATGGCAGATTTTTAAAAAACTAGTCCCGAAACAGCACATCACGCAAAGAAGATAAAGAGGTGCAATGAGGTAGCTGTATGACTAAGCTAAGCGACACAAGCGTGCGGCACAAACACCTGGCCCATCTAGGAGTGGCACTGCAGTGGCAGACAGGATGGCACTTAAAAAAAAATATTCCCCAAACAGCACATCATGCAAAGAAGTAAAAGAGGTGCAATGAGGTAGCTGTATGGCTAAGCTAAGCGACACAAGTGTGCGGCACAAACACCTGGCCCATCTAGGGTTGGCATTGAAAAAATCAAGAGAGAAAAAGAAAGACTCTATGCTGGGGCACTCTTTTTGAAAAAATGAGACAGTAAAATGTAACCTTTATTTAGGATCATATAAAATCTATCTAGGGTTGGCACTGCAGTCCCACTGAACTAATGGCGGATACCGGATGCACGTCTAACACCAACAGAGCTGCCAAGGCCTCAGTTATCCGCTTTGCAACAGGATGACTGCTGTCATATTTCATCTTCCTCACAATGGACTGTTGGACAGTCATTTGCTTAGTTGAAGTAGTACAAGTGGTCTTCCGACTTCCCCTCTGGGATGACGATCGACTCCCAGTAACAACAACAGTGACAGCAGCAGCAGTAGGAGGAAGTGGTTATTGATCTTTCTCTATTTTATCCTCCAAATTTTTGTTCTCCATTATTTTGCTGGAGTTATATAACAAAATGCAGCAAAGGAGAGCGTACCTCTACACCACACAGGGCAAACCCTGTAAAAAGTATTTGGATTAAATATTAATAACCCCTTTATTTGGAGTAAATAATATACAGCACAGGACAGCACCACTGAACTTATATGGCAGCACCACTGGACTGGACTTATACGGCAGTACAGGTTGAGTATCCCTTATCCAAAATGCTTGGGACCAGAGGTATTTTGGATATCGGATTTTTCCGTATTTTGGAATAATTGCATACCATAATGAGATATCATGGCGATGGGACTGAAGTCTAAGCACAGAATGCTTTTATGTTATATATAGACCTTATACACACAGCCTGAAGGTCATTTTAACCAATATTTTTAATAACTTTGTGCATTAAACAAAGTGTGTGTACATTCACACAATTCATTTATGTTTCATATACACCTTATACACACAGCCTGAAGGTCATTTAATACAACATTTTTAATAACTTTGTGTAGTAAACAAAGTTTGTGTACAATGAGCCATCAGAAAACAAAGGTTTCACTATCTTACTCTCGCTCAAAAAATTCCGTATTTCGGAATATTCCGTATGGAGAGAGTATTGACTGCATAGGAGAGAAAAGAGTTAAACATCTGGGGAGGGGTGGACCTAGCTGTGAGGAAAGTACAGCCTTCTTTAGGGGGAGGGCTTGATATATATAGGGAAGGTGAGGCCATCTTAAGTCTCTTGGTGATTTGCTTTGACTCGACAAGACAGTGCTGCGTCTCCCTAGGAAAAGGGGGACAAAGCCTGTTAATACAGAGGAGACAAAGATCCCTTTTGAAGGGATCTGCATCACTCACAGGAGATCCTCGTCAAATCGTCAGGTCTGTGAGTACTGGTTGTATAAGGGCCAGTTAGCACAGCTTCCTTACATATGATAGGTGTTTTAAAACCATTATAGTAGTCAGTTTCCGCAGCGGCGCGCCGGACACAACGATGGGAGGCGGCCGGGATCCCTTCCGCAAAGTTTCCCCTAACAGAGAGGCGCCGCTACGGGACCTGATCAGAGCGGTCCCAGCGCGCGCCAGCCAGCGGGAGATCACAATGCCGTGCGGCTGAGCACATACCCTCAGCCGCCGGAGGCGGGGAGCAGGGGAGAGACGCGGCAGTGAGCACGCAGCTGAGGAGATTTACTCAGCTGCGGGCAGGCACTGAATGGCCAGGTGGGTGCAAATCACCAGTGGCCAGGGAGAGAGCCGCGTGCGGGGAGACACTCTATAGCGCTGCTACGGGACTTGGTAAGAAGGGTCCCGTAGCGTGCATTACCAGTGACCAGAGAGAGACGCGTGCGGGGAGACACTGTATAGCGCCGCTACGGGACTTGGTGAGAAACGGTCTCGTAGCGCGCGCGCACACCAAAGACGCTGCAGTGTTTCCGGGCGGCTAGGAGAAGTTCTCCTCAGCCTTGTGTGGGGAAGAGGCCGCTCAGCACAATAGCGCGCCTCCCCATATTGTTTTAAAATGATTAAAAGGGTTTTTAATACAGCTATCTTAAATATCCCTAACGAGCGCCATTTACGGGGAAGGGATAGCCCCCCCCCCCCTGTATAGATATCAAGAGGGATGTTTTCTGTGTAGCAATAGCTCCCTCTACTGGTGAAAGAGTATATTCAGAACTGTGAGGATCTCCTTTACAAAATAATCCTATATACTATTTATATTTCCAAAGGACTTCTATTATAAAGGTCCTGAAAGGAATACAACGAAGCAAGCGGATACCAACTCTACCACGTAGCTGAGTTACAGTTAAGGGTAGAGGTTGCATGTCGGCTGGTGGTTTAAAAGTTTTTCCCCCATTTATTTATATATATAAATTTGTCCTGTTCTGGATTCTATGTAAAGAAGAGAACAGTAATTCCAGCCGGATCCGATAGCCTTGCTTCCGTCACCACTCACAGCCTTTCTCTTCCTAGTTAAAAGGGTGACAGTGCTGTGAAATACCCTGGTAAGGGGTTTTAACCAACATGTCTAAAGCAAGGGCACTACGCCTGGGAGCAGTGCTCCGCATAGGTCATGGCAAAAGGACTTGGCAGATGGAATCTCCAAGTAAATGGCAAAATCACGCATGCAGCACTAGAAAAGGGCTGCAAGATATATATATTTATATTTATATATAACCTAGGATCCGACCGGGAACGGCAGGGGAGCACGGTCACTGCACATTCCACACGGGGTGCCCGGCGTGCGCCGCAAGCGCGGGCCGGACCCTCTTTTGTTTTGTCTTCCACAGAGGACCGAGGTGAAAGGGATTCGGCAGACTTCGTGATTGACGATGATTGGAATGAAGACGACGAAGAATCCGGGTCGGAGAGGTCGACGGCAGCCGGTGAGTTGGTACAGTCTATATCAATTTCCACCGCGAGCTCGAGTTCGCGTAGCTCTTCGTCCTCCTCCTCTTCTTTGGCGTCGCAAGCGTCCGACGCTGATAGTACGGCTAGGGCAAGGAAGGAGGCCGAGAAACTGGCCAAAAGGGCAGCAAAACAGCAGAAGAGGCGTAGGCGGCGCTGGCGAATTAGTAAAGAGGAGCGTAGGGCAAAGAAGCGGCGAGATCTGCCGGGGGTAGAGCGCTGCGAGTACACCGCAGTTATGCGGGGGCTGCGAGACAGCTGCCGCAAAAGATACGAAGGGGTGACTTTGTGGACTTATTCGCCATGAAGAAAGATTACAAAACGGCGGCCGCTACGAAGGGCGTGGGGGCAGAAGCTTTCAGGTCTTTTGATAACTGGCTGGCCGGATTCTGGGTGTTTGCGGCTTGCTATTTGGAGGACAGGCCGGAAGAGCACATGAATATCATCCGGTACCTTCATCTCGTGCACGACATGCAGCGCGCATCTTCGGGCTCGGAATGGCGGCGATATGACCAAGAGTTTTGGGAGAAGCAGGACGGGTTACGGGTCATGGATTTTGGGTTCAAAGACGTGGAGGTCTGGCTCAAAGTGACCCGGGCATCCCAGCGGGAGGAGGAGCCCCAGAAACAGGGAACGGGTGGGCGTCGCGGGGGGGTCGTCAGCGCAGGGAACGGGCGCGGACGGGGGATTTGCCAAGACAGGCGGATTGGCCGTTCGCATGGGCGGGCGGTCTGCCCCTCGGGGGAAATGCTTCGCGTTTAACAGCGGAACATGTTCATTTGGCAAACAGTGTCGTTTCCGGCACTCTTGCCAGCAGTGCGGCGGAACCCACCCAGCCTCCTCTTGTTTCAAAGGGGGACGACAGGGAAATCGGGGGAAACAACCATACCATAAGCAGGCCGCGAGCGGGACCGCTCAGCAGAGCACCAACGCCAGTTAAGTTGGAAATGATGGGTAAATGGTTGGGTCTGTATCCTAATAAAAGGGATGCAAAATTTTTGTTAGACGGTGTTAAGTTCGGTTTTCGCTTGCCTGTTGCAAGCGAAGTGTCCGTACGCGCACACAGGAACCTTCAGTCTGCCCGAGCCTTGCCGAACGTGTTGCGGGAGAAAGTGGATAAGGAGGTCGGGTTGGGCAGGATGGAGGGGCCGCTTAAGTCAACCCCGGTAGATACTTGGTCATCTCCCCGGTCGGGGTGGTACCAAAAAAGACTCCAGGCGCTTTTCGCCTCATTCAGCATCTTTTTTACCCGCCAGGGGCATCGGTCAACGACGCAATACCACCGGCTCATTGTTTGGTGGTGTATCAGTCATTTGACGAGGCGCTGGAGATGGTCCGCGGCTACGGTAGCGGGGCCCTCATGGCTGAGATTGATGTTGAGTCAGCTTTTAGATTACTGCCATTGCATCCGGACTCATTTCGCTTTATGGGTTTCCGGATTGGGGCGGAGTATTTCATCGACAAATGTCTGCCGATGGGATGTTCCGTTTCATGCTCGTTTTTCGAGCGCTTTAGCACTTTTCTTCATTGGTGCGTGGAGTCGGCGTCAGGCGGTCACGGGGTGGCACATTACCTCGATGATTTCCTGTGTGCGGGTCCGGCTAATGACACGAGGTGCGGTGACTTGCTGTTTAGCACGCGGGCCCCCTTTTTTACCACTTTGGTGTCCCGGTAGCCAGGGATAAAACGGAGGGTCCGGCCTCCTGCCTATCAATTTTGGGGGATTGAAATTGACACCGTGGCGGGAGAGTGTCGCCTGCCCCAGGACAAAGTGTCAAAGCTCCGCGAAACTATTTGCCGTTTCAACGGCTCGCGTAAAGTCACGCTGCGGCAGGCGCAGTCCTTGCTGGGCATGCTGAACTTCGCTTGTCGGGTAATACCGATGGGCAGGGTTTTCTGCCGAAAGCTTGAAAGGGCAACGGGGGGGTGTGCCAGGCCGCATCATTTCGTTCGATTGTCCTCTGAATTAAAAAGGGATTTGGCCGTCTGGGCTTCATTCCGGGAGGATTTCAACGGGGTGAGCATATGGCAAGCGCCAGCCGTTGACAGCGAGAGTTTGCGGCTTTTTACCGATGCTGCAGGTGCCTCCGGATTCGGTTGTTTTTGGAGGGATCGTGGTGTGCGGCATCTTGGCCGGGAAACTGGCATAGCGAGGGTCTTACAATAGATCTGGTGTAGCTGGAGTTTTTTCCCATTATGGTAGCGTTGGAAGTTTGGGGCGATCGGAAGGCTAACCGCAGCATAGTGTTCAGGTGCGATAATCTGGGCGTGGTGCATGAGATTAATAACCAGAGGGCGAAATCGCTAGTGGTGCTGCGGGTGCTCGGACAATTGCTTTTGACGTGCTTGCGTAGGAACCTATGGTTTTGGGCGCAACACGTGCCCGGTTTGGAAAACGGAATCGCTGACGCGTTGTCGCGTGGACAGTGGGAGAGATTTTGGGTTTTGGCACCTGAGGCCGAAGAGCAAGGTTTTCACTGTCCTGGTTATGTTTGGCAGGTGATCGGGCCGGACTGGAGGGTCTAGCGTTGCGGTCAATCGCGCCGGCCACGCTCAAGGCTTATGGACAAGCTTGGAGTGAATGGGAGGAGTTTGTCAAAGGGCGTCAGCATCAAGGTAAGAGCAGGCATCGGCTGATGCTATCTGTTATGTGGCAGCTTTACGTCTCCGGTAGGTCACGAGCAGTGGTATCGCGGTATTTGGCAGGCATCTCAATTTTCTGCAAGCTGCGAAGCGTCCCTGACGTAACAAAAAGCGAGGTTCTGCGGAAGGCAATGAAAGGGTGGGCGCGAGTTGCGCCGTCGCCACCGGATAGGAGGTGGCCCATCGATGCGGCTTTGTTGCCGGCCGTCATCGAGGCGGTAGGGCGAGTCGCGTCGTCCAGGTTTGAGACGCTTTTGTTCAGTTTAGCGTTCTCAATAGGCTTACCACGGGGCCTTTCGAGTTTCTGAGTTGGTAGCGCCTTCCAAGAGAGCAGATTCGCGCATGCTGGTCGGGGACGTGGTAATGGGTTAGAGGTCCTTGCTGTGCAGGTGGAGACGCTCCAAGACGGATCAAGTGGGGAGAGGGCGCTGGGTTACAATGGTTCCAGCGCTAGAGGGGAGCGTTTGCCCAGTTGGTCTGGCAAGGCAATATGTGGTGGTGCGACCCGTTAAGGAGGGGTCTTGGCTGTTGCATTATGATGGGCTGCCAGTCACGAGATACCAGTTTCGTTGAATGCTGAGTCGTTGTTTGGCGGGCTTGGGCCTCTCACCCACTGCTTTCGGTACCCATGCCTTTCGCATAGGCGCAGCGACGTCGGCTGCTGCGGCGGGTTGTTCCAGAACTGAGATCCAGGCGGTGGGGCGATGGAAGTCGTCAAGTTACAGACGATATATTCGCCCCGTCACATGAGAGGTCGGTTTGCGCTTGGTGCTTTGTTTACATGGCAATGTATTATGTTGTTCCAGTTCTGTGATTTTATGGTTGTGCGTCTGTTGGTGTTCCCCTTTTTCTTTTATCCTACTCAGGGATTAGCTACTCGCCGTTGCTGGCATGAGTCGGCAGCGGGGGTCTGGAGTTATTTGCGATTTTTTGCCTGACTTGACGGACTGAATTCTAATCCATAATTCGGCTAATTTGGTCTAATCAGAGTCCCTCAGCAGGTCTTTACGTTTCACCTCCAGCTGAGTTATTACATGTGTTTCCCATTTTATACCCCCCCCCCCCCTTTTTTTATTTCTTTTGTTTTATTTGATCTTTCCCCTTTGTGTCTTTAATTGAGCTTTAAATTGGCAACGGAACATGGTGCAGTCGGCTAGGCCGTGACTGCTGCAATGGCGAGATCTAAAGTTTTCTTTTTTGGCAGATCCTTCAGTATACAATTAATAAGCCTCTTAGTAATCAATTCTACTCCTCTTTTTCCCTTCAGGATGGTTCAAAGACTATTTGCCCATTTGGGTGGTTGGCCACTCTTACATTTACTGGGCGGCCAGGTTTGTGGCCTTGGAAGGGTCTCAGGCATTGCTTGGAGCACAGGGTGTCAGATGGCTTGGCTGGCAAGGAATGATGTGGGGTGAGCTGAGGAGTAGGTTAGTGAGTCAGGCCAGCAAGCATGGAGTCCCTAGGGTTTTGGTTGTCCATCTAGGTGGCAACGACCTGGGGAAGAGGACATCCTTGGATCTGCGGTGGTCCATGATACAGGATCTGGCAAGTGTGACCGCGGCATGGACCAATTGTGTGTTGGTTTTCTCAATGATGGTGCCAAGATGGTGTTGGAGGGGTGTGGCGGATGGTCGCCAGATTGATGAGGCCCGGAAAAAGGTGAACGGAGCGATGGCAAAGTGGGTGCTGTCCCACGGTGGGAGGGTGGTTCGCCACCCGAGGAGTCGGTTAAAAGACAGCCACCTTTTCCGGCGCGATGGAGTACATCTATCCAATGAGGGGATGATGTTTTTTCTGGAGGATCTAGGTTTCGCTTTGCAGGAGTTAGGGTAGGTTTATGGTGGCGGTGCGAAAGACTGTGGGGATGAGTCTTTCGCTGTTGGCGGAAAAGAACGGCAGTTTTGGATTGTAGGGAAAACTGTAGTGTTTTACAGTTTGTTGTGGTTTAGGTGCACTCACCTCCATCGACTTATGGCCGCTTGACCACCCGTCCGGGAAGGCAGCGGCAGGGCACCCAGGAGCGGTGGGTAGTCACTGTGGGGGTTGAGTTGTCACCTATTACCGGTTTATGGTAAATTTTTAGTAAATTTATAGGGTTAAGTTATTTAAGGTTAATTTAGATTAATTGAGCCGTTCTTTTGGGCCGCCACCATATGCCAGCTGGAGCGGCATATTAAATAATTTCTTTATTACAGGTTTCCTAATGGTTAGGGACAAATAAATAGCTAGCAATTTTCTGCCAAAATTCAAGTCTCAGTGTCGTTATTTCTGGTTCTTGGTTATGAAGGTTTTACTTTCAAAGAAAGGGGTCCACCAAATATAACTAAGATGTTTAGGAGAGAGTATTGACTGCATAGGAGAGAAAAGAGTTAAACATCTGGGGAGGGGTGGACCTAGCTGTGAGGAAAGTACAGCCTTCTTTAGGGGGAGGGCTTGATATATATAGGGAAGGTGAGGCCATCTTAAGTCTCTTGGTGATTTGCTTTCCCACCCTCCCGCCCTGGTAGTTGGAAATTTTGGCACGTGGTGCTTTGGCTCTAAGTTGTTGGCTGTTTTCGTTGGCTATTTATTGGCGGAAAAGAACGGCAGTTTTGGATTGTAGGGAAAACTGTAGTGTTTTACAGTTTGTTGTGGTTTAGGTGCACTCACCTCCATCGACTTATGGCCGCTTGACCACCCGTCCGGGAAGGCAGCGGCAGGGCACCCAGGAGCGGTGGGTAGTCACTGTGGGGGTTGAGTTGTCACCTATTACCGGTTTATGGTAAATTTTTAGTAAATTTATAGGGTTAAGTTATTTAAGGTTAATTTAGATTAATTGAGCCGTTCTTTTGGGCCGCCACCATATGCCAGCTGGAGCGGCATATTAAATAATTTCTTTATTACAGGTTTCCTAATGGTTAGGGACAAATAAATAGCTAGCAATTTTCTGCCAAAATTCAAGTCTCAGTGTCGTTATTTCTGGTTCTTGGTTATGAAGGTTTTACTTTCAAAGAAAGGGGTCCACCAAATATAACTAAGATGTTTATTCGGAATATTTGGATATGGGATTCTCAACCTGTACCACTGGACTGGATTTATACGCAAGTACAACTGGATTTATACGGCAGTACCACTGGACATATACGGCAGTATCACTGGACTTATATGGCAGTATCACTGGACTGGATATATACTCCAGTACCACTGGATTTATACGGCAGTATCACTGGACATATACGGCAGTATCACTGGACATATACGGCAGTATCACTAGACTGGATTTATACGCCAGTACCACTGGAATTATGCGACAGTACCACTTGACATATACGTCAGTATCACTAGAATTATATGGCAGTACCACTGGACATACATGGCAGTATCACTAGACTTATACTGCAGTATCACTGGTCTGGATTTATACGCCAGTACCACTGTATTTATACGGCAGTATCACTGGACTTATACGGCAGTATCACTGGACATACAGTATATGACAGTATCGCTGGACATATACGGCAGTATCACTGGACATATACGGCAGTACCACTGGGCCTAATGGGGGTGGGCACACTGTGGAGGCTGCTCAATCAGTGGGGTCTGTTGAGGGGCTGTGGTCTGTTGAGAGGGGCAGGATCCCTCCTCATAGGGCCTGATTCTGAGTTGGATGCAATTGTGCAGTTGCATCTGCAACTTTATGTTAATGATGCTACAGTGCCCTTCTCTGGTGAACATCCGTGCGTCCAACTATGCAAGGAATGGAATGCCCACTTTCATTGTCTAGAGATGCTACAATTATGCTTTGTACATTTTTAGATGACACCATTGGTCACCCCACTGAAACTTTCACTTATCCTATGCTAGGTGCATGAGTATGGTCTGCAGTGTAAGCGATTCAGCGCCTCTGTATGCAACCACTTTCAGCAAAACACCCATATCACTCCAATAACACAATAACACATCCATACTTTACTATATCTCTATCTGATTAGCCAACCCCCTGTAATGGCCTAGGAATACCGAAAACAAAAATAAAACACATTGGCCCCCAACAGAAAAAAATTAAAACACATTGGCCCTGACAAGAAAAAAATATAACACATTGACCCCAAACAGTACAAAAAAATACACACATTAGCCCCTGCAGGAAACAAATAAAACACACTGGCCCCTGACAGGAAAAAAATGCATTTGCCTCCTCAGGAAAAGATAAAACACATTGGTCGACGCAACTGCAGCAAAAGACTTAAGAAAAGCTACAACTGCATCCAACTCAGAAACAGGTCCTATAATTTGAGAAGCCAATCTCAGGATCGGGATCGGTGGGATCCTGGGATTTAGGGCCCAAACAAAAATGACCGGGATTCAATCCCGGGATTGGAAGCTCTAATCCCGGGGATTTAGGGATCAGCATTGAGCGTCCTCAGGACGCTCAGATGCTGCCTGGCTTCCTCCTTCCGGCTCCCCAGCGCAGCGTGACGTGCAGTGAGAGGTCATGCAACGTGATATAAGCTCAAATGATTCAGAGGGACATGCATATAACAGGGCCGCAGTGCCAAAAAGTGACAGGTGCAAATAGGCTATAAAATACGAATCATCAACACAGCCAGGCTACCCTCCAACTGTATATTGTACCCTACAATTATATAAATAATGGTAATTTGGCAAGAAAAAAAATGCCATGTCCTGGTCGCCACCATGAGATGAGTAGCTGGTGGCATATCATATACTTAGGAAAGTAATGGTTATCCAGGTAGGGGAGTGAGGGGCAGAGATATTTTACCATAAGTGGCACTTCTTTATAACCAGACCATTTATGGGTCTGAATGTAATGACGCCAGAGATCGCCGGAGATGCGAGATGCTGGCCAATCTCCAACATTTTTTTAAAGGGGCAATCACTTACAAGTCAAAACCATGCCTTGTAAGTGATTGCCCCTTTAAAAAAACGTATGAGATCACCTCGCATCTCGTGCCTCCGGCAATCCCGGGAATATTTTGAAACACATAACTTTATGACTATATAAAAGTTAATCTTTCATTTTTGTCACAGACCCCAAAATATATATATATATATATATATATACGACAAGAATTACTCTCCCACTGCGCTATTTCAAATAAAACACTAAAATTAATTAATTATATGGCTGCCTGTATCCTCTAAGTTCCCTGTTAGGAGGAACTAAATGTGTGAAAATATGAAACGAAATAGAGGAGATGGCGCCAAGGGAGTTATATCAACGCCCTACCTAAAAACGGACCCTTACAGTACTCTCCGGATAAATTACGTCAGATAACAAATACTAACATAAAAATTTATTAAAACAACATATAAACCCGACACAAATGTTCATAAGTATACAGAGTTGATACATTTACATTTGTCGCACAATTTGAACAATCAGTTTGTAGTGATGAGGAAAAAGCGTAGATATATCACTACGATTTCCTCCTTCTCCTTATTGTAGATTTGGAGGTAACATCAGATAATAGATAGATAAATAACCCAACGCGTTTCGTCTTGTTCCAAGACTTCATCAGGGGTAAAATCTCTTCATTTCAGAACATATTGTCAGCACATAAAAGGTCATTCAAAGATGTATGAACAACGTTTCAATATTTCAATGGGACTTGATTGATACAGCGAGGACCATACCTCATATATCATCAGCTTGAGTCTGACATTCAGATATTCGAATATGGGGAAGATTCATATGTGTATAGAATCTAACTGGTTCGCAATCATAAGGAACCTCGTCGGTCAGCAGCTTGAACCTGACACTCAGAGACTCAGGAGTGAAGGCAATTCAAATGGGTATAATGTCTAACCAATTTAGAACACGTGGTAGACCCTCTAGTAGTGCAGTGCTGACAGCCAAGTCTCAACGTGTTCTAAATGGGTTAGACATTATACCCATTTGAATTGCCTTCACTCCTGAGTCTCTGAGTGTCAGGTTCAAGCTGCTGACCGACGAGGTTCCTTATGCTTGCGAACCAGTTAAATTCTATACACATATGAATCTTCCCCATATTCGAATATCTGAATGTCAGACTCAAGCTGATGATATATGAGGTATGGTCCTCGCTGTATCAATCAAGTCCCATTGAAATATTGAAACGTTGTTCATACATCTTTGAATGACCTTTTATGTGCTGACAATATGTTCTGAAATGAAGAGATTTTACCCCTGATGAAGTCTTGGAACAAGACGAAACGCGTTGGGTTATTTATCTATCTAATATCTGATGTTACCTCCGAATCTACAATAAGGAGGAGGAAATCGTAGTGATATATCTACGCTTTTTCCTCATCACTACAAACTGATTGTTCAAATTGTGCGACAAATGTAAATGTATCAACTCTGTATACTTATGAACATTTGTGTCGGGTTTATATGTTGTTTTAATAAATTTTTATGTTAGTATTTGTTATCTGACGTAATTTATCCGGAGAGTACTGTAAGGGTCCGTTTTTAGGTAGGGCGTTGATATAACTCCCTTGGCGCCATCTCCTCTATTTCGTTTTATATATATATATATATATATATATATATATATATTTAAAAAAAAAGTAATATCTTATGACTTATCATAGAATGTAGACTCACAATTTGTTTTGTGAAGAATCAGGGGATTTTTGACACTGTAATCCCTTGGGACAATGGGGCAGATTTATTAAGCTTGGTGAAGTGATAAATTGGAAGGTGATAAAGCACCAGCCAGTCAGCTCCTAACTGTCATTTTTCAAACCCAGCCTGTGACATGGCAGTTAGGATCTGATTGGCTGGTGCGTTATCACCTTTCACTTTATCACTTCAACAGGCTTAATAAATCTGCCCCAATATACAAGATACTCGATTAAGAAGGGCTGTGACTAGGTGTGTGCAGAGCTTGCTTCGCACATAGCACTGCAGGTTAGGGGACACTGTGGGCAGCACATGAATTATGAATTATCTAATTACTTTCACTTGCAGCTTCCCCCCTTTTTGAAGCCCACCATCTCCTTACCACCCCTGTCTCCTACCGCCACCCCTTTTGTCGCTAATAGCTATACAGCATTTATGGACTTGACTTGAGAGCTTTGTTGTTCAGTTGTACTGTCCTTTATTACATTTCAGAATACTTATATGCCTGGGATTCAATCCCGTTGCTTATGACATTGCAGTCGGACACTCTATTCATTGAGCTATCTCCCCTTGCATAGAAAGCTATAGAATTCCAAGCTTTTCACTATTTTAAGCTTACTTTGCACTTTGTGAAAGGGCGATCAGCAGATCTATGTAGTGCGTGGCTGCAAGGGATTGGATATGTGGCTGTACACTGCATGGATCTGCTCGATTATGGTCTTGGTTATATTTTATGGTCTACAGGTAGCTTCATATAGTTAGAAATCTCATAGCTTTTATGCAGGACCAAGTGGTTCAGTGGGTTGGGTATTTGACTGGGATGCAGCACGTTGTGGGTTTGAGTCCTGGGTGTGGCAGTTTATTGAAATGTGTTATTTAATGAGGGTTATTGTGGCTGAATGGTGGCAAGCTCTCAGAATAAATGGATTTGTGTCCAAACCAATTTTCTTGCATCATTCTATAAATGTGTGTCATATGCATGCGCCTTTTGTCCCTATTGGAAAAATGAGGGAGGGAGCAATTCTCTTTCTGGCACAGGGCACCAAAAAGTCTAGTTATGGCTCTGCGGTAAAGGATAATACAATTCTAGGTAATGCTGCTTACATGGCAGCCATTTAGGCCAATGGCCCACCAACTGCGTTTCTTAGAATCCACACCAGGACCTAATTGGGTGGGGTATTATCCTACAATGGCATTACTTAGTACAGAAGGCACTGAGGTCACTGTTGACTATTGTTATTAAGGATGGTATCATTAATCACAATTTGTGATTTTATAATCTCCAGTAGTATTTCATACTATTTATGCAAGTCATATGTTATACATTGGTAAAACACATCCTAATGTAAACCAATTTCAAGCTATAAATCACATTTTCATCTCTCGGTTCTCCATGGTGCAGGACATAGTGTAACATCTGTGGGTAGGGACGTAAGGCATTGCATCTGGTGCTTTGATAAACATTTAAAAAGAACTTTGTAATGATTTTTCCTCCCTTGTGGAAAATTATAACTTTGTTTTACTGGATGTTGAATATTATGAACATCTGATCACGTTATGGGGTGTAAAATATTTAATGTATATAACACAATAATATCAGCTTAATAGGATGGGGTCTGAGACTACAAATGCATTTCAAGTGCAGAGGAATCTATGAAGCCTGGTTAAATTTGAATTATAATTTAAGTAAGCGACAGATGGCAAACAATCAATCCCGTGCTCCTTTACTGGTTCTCTAAAGGCAAAATGTATAACTTGATCTTCAGCTGTCGACAATACTACATTTGAGAAATGTTTATAGATTGCTTTTACAGACTATTGCATATAAATGTGTCATCATTTCTAGAACAAATGAAAGACACGAACATTCTTTCATATAGCGGAGCATTTGACAACCTAATCCTCCTGCATCAGTTTAGTAATGTTTAATTGGCCAGATTGGCTACATGTTTACCTAGCCCCTCCCATTTGAAAACTGGTACTCACGGAGCGATAATCTAAGCAATCTGACTAGATTGCTTAGATTGTAAGCATGATCGCTCCGTGTGTACCCCCTAAAGTGATAGCGATGGTGCTAGATTGGCCTGCCATGCAATGAGCGCCCCCCCCCCCCCCCCCTGTACGCTCAGCACACATTGCGCTGTGCTGAGCGGCGGGAGAGATGTGTGCTGAGCGGTTCGCTCAGCACACATCTCTCCCACATCTCCTTGCATCTCTTGTTTTGAAAGATCCATGTCACAAACTATCATGGTAGTCTGGCTTTATGCATGAAAGCCCCGGGAGAAGGATCTTTTCTGTGCAATCACAAGGAAGCAGCCCAGTTGCTGCACAGAAACTTGCATTTCGCAGACGGAGAGATCCGGCCATGCAGCTCTCGTATTTTCTATCAAGGTATGTATGGACGGTGAGGTACATACTAATACCCCATTCAAACCGCTATGCCGAGTTGCACCTGGCATTTGTACACTGGTCCTTCCTAGGTGCGTCCCGGCTAAGACCCCTTTCAGACTGGCGGCCCAACCCGGCTTATTGCCGGGATGGTGACGTAAACACCGACGCGTCCCAGGCGGTGCTTGGAGATGACATGATCTCCAAGCGCCGCATCTTCGTATGCATTTAATGTTGCTGGGTCGCATCGATTCGGCTTACCCACTCACACTGCACAGTGAGTCAGGTTGAACATGTGTTCAGCCCTGTTCACAAGTGCCGGATTTCCCACTAGACCCGTGCCTATGGGCAGCACTTGCTAGTGGCAGCGCAGCAGTTCCCCCTACCCCAAACAAGAGGAGCAGCACAGCAGTCCGCCCCCTACTTGTGGTGGTTCTAAGTGCGGCGGGGCTAGCAGGGCGGGTAGTCAGCCCACCAGCTATATTTCCCCTGCCCGTGTCCCCCCACCAGCCTCCCTCAGCTTGCATCTCTCCCCCCGTCCATCCATGCTTCCCGCACCCCCCTGCAAGTACTCACTCGTCGTTGGAAGAGCCGGAAGCCGAGGGACAGAAACCAGCGTGGAGGGTGGTGAGTGACACAGACACACACCCTCTCTCACGCTTTCATGTGTATAAGGGCTACAATGCACAATGTATATAATGGGCTTGATCTGGAGCAATGTGTATAAGAGGCTCGACCTGGCGCAAAGTGTATGAGTTCTACCTAGCGTAGTGTGTATAAGGGGCTCTACTTGGTGTAACGTGTATAAGAGGCTCTACCTGGAGCAAGGTGTATAATCGGCTCTACCTGGTGTAATGTGTGTAAGGCAGTGGTTCTTAAACTGCGTGCCGTAGTACCCTGGGGTGCCTCAGGACACTTGCAGGGTCCCCTCCGGGATGGTGACAGAGGACCTTTGGCTTGCACTGTGCCTGTTTTCAGTGGGGAAAGGGGGGCATCAAAGGAAACGTTTGCTCTGGGCTACAAGGTCTGCAACCGGCTCTGCCCCCTCCCCCGCATCAGTGTAGCGGCACAGCAGTCGTCCCCCCTTCTGTATCAGAGCAGCGGCTCAGAATGGCATTCCCCCTCCAGCCTCCGAATCAGAGCAGCAGTGGATATAGGGCGGCCGGACAGGCAGGTCGGGAGGAATGAAGGGGGGGGAGGGGTTGGATGTTCGGCAGCTGATATCAATGTGCTTGGGGGTGCGGCCAGTATCATTGTGCCTAGGGGCAGCCTGACCCCTAAATCCGGTTCTGCTGCTCGCTACCCGAGTTGAAATACCAGGTCACTCGACATGGGTTATTTCAACTGGCCCCTTTCAAACCGGGTCGCTGTATGTTCATGTGCAATATCCCGGGTTACTGCTGGGGGTCTGAAAGGGGCATACAGTAAGTCTGCAATTGCTTTTTATGGTGCAGGCACAGACTATTTATAATCGTAAGGAGCGCCCACAACCAGAGATGCAGCCAACGCTATACTGTACAGTCTGTTTCGTGACTACAGTTAAACAAATTTATGGCCTAATTCAGAGACGGACACAGTACTGATGTTTGCGCAGTTGAGCTATTATTGCTACTGCGCATTCACGAAAAGTCTAGTAAACCCTTACTGTGCAGTGTGCAATGATATACACATTTTGCGTATGACATACTACTTGAGTTCTTTGTTCCAAGGGCTTTAAATGGTGAAAACTGGGAGGTGACCTAAAGTTTTTGCAGAGAAAGGATGTGCCATGGAAGTGTTATGGGCATGTTTTAGCATGTGGCAGCATGCAACCACAGTGGCCATATCCTAAATAAGTTACATGGGAGACTCTGCACCAGGCAGGGGCTGCTGGAGGAGTCAATGTTGTGATCAATGATGCTTCGATGGTGGAGAGATCAGATTCCTCCGGCTTACTTGAGCGTTGCTCAGATATGCACAGTGGGCGCCACCGGGCTTTCTCAGTCCTCTGCACGGAAGTACACACGGAATGCTTAAACTGGCATTTGCATATTCTCGCCCTTGAGAATCCGTAATCGCAGAAGCGCCTGGTCTGCCTGCATCTCTGAACCAGGCCCGTAGAGATATAGGGGTCTATGTACTAAGCCTTGGGGAGAGCTACATGGGCTAGATGCATCATCGCTTGGAAAGTGATAAAATGGAGAGTGAAAAAGTACCAGCCAATCAGGTCCTACCTGTCATGTCACAGGCTGTGTTTGAAAAATGGCAGTTAGGAGCTGATTGGCTGGCACTTTTTCACTCTCCACTTTATCACTTTCCAAGCATTGATGCATCTAGCCCATAGAGTAGATGGAGATAAAGTACCAGCCAATCACACCCTAACTGCCCCAGGACAGAATTTGCCCTACATGCCAATCTACTGTAGGGGTTTGAGTTTGGTGCCAGAACAGGGGGGTTTGATGGGTCTAATGGGGGGGTTGGAGGTCTAACATAGACCCCCAACCACGCCCCCTCCCCCCCTTCCACAGCTACCATCACAACAGAACCACCAGATAAGACATTCTGTTTGAATGTTGTTTGGGGCAAGAGGAAATCACGCCCAGGCACTATGCAATGCTATACAGGTTATACATGAATTGTCACTCTTCATGCAGTTAATTTGGTAAAGCGAGGGGCTAGCTGGGAGCTAGATCTGCATAAGTGCTTCTTTTCCTGTTATACCTCCCTGAACCAGATATCAACTTTAATACACAGTGAAACAAGCTCATCCAGGGTATGCTTGCTCACAAAAATGGGAAAATAGTATACACACACTGCACCCATTATAGATGCACCACTGAGTAGCGAGGGCAAGCAGAGGACAAACACAAATTGAGCAGTAAGTGGAAGCCGTGGGCCACATGTGACATCCGATGACAATGCTGCTGCCCTACAGTAGCACTTTCCCCTCTAGCAGCTAAAGGGTTCCCCACTCTGCTTACATTTTGTAGGCTCATTTAGAGATGGGTGCCGTTACCTAGTGTTTCATGCAATCTGTTAGTGTCCTGATCCCCTCAATGTACTGCGCTGTGTATTATCATATGTGTACGCTTTGTATAAAGGATAATAATAACAGCCCTGCAAGCATGAGTGTCCTACACAATTACGATGCTGGGAGCGATGCTTGACATCTTACAGCTGTCACAGAACATAATTAGTCTTTGCGATAAGAGAGAGATTTTTAATGTGACTGGTCAGTGACATGTATACAGAGATGCCACACACAGTTCTAATTGTGCGCTTTGAAAATGCCCAAAAGAACAACTTGATCCTTCGAACCTTCTCTGCATTCAGCGATTATGAGAGTGACATATATCTAATTTTGGAAAGTATTAAAAAGATAAAATAAAACTATAATATTTTCCACAAGAGACCGTCATTAACATATAGCACAAATAGATGTGTATTGTCTAATAGAGATGATTACTATTGTGCATATTATGGAGGAAAAATGTGAAAAGCATAAGTGCCTGATTCACAGGTGAATGCAAAACCGATGTTTGTGCTATCGGGGGTCATTCTGACCCAATCACACGCTGCAGTTTATCGCAGCGATGTGATCTGGTCAGAACTGTACATGCGCCGGAGCCGCAGTGTGCCGGCGCATGCCGGACAGCCGAAGGCCGTCGGGCCGCTACGATCGCCTATGCCTGATTGACAGGCAGAGGCGGTCGCTGGGCGGGGTGGGGGGGCGTCAGAACGGAAGCGTTTGGCCGCCGTTTCGTGGGCGTGGTCCGGCCAACGCAGGCGTGGCCGGACCGAACGGGAGGGGGCGGGCCGCAGAGGCTGCGTGACGTAACATGCAGCTGCTGCGGTCCGGGGAGCGATGAGTAGCTTCCGGCCAGCATGCTAAAGCTGCGCTGGTCGGGAGCTACTCTTGAAGTGCAAAGGCATCGCCGCTGTGCAATGCCTTTGCACTTCTGCAGGGTCAGGCCGGCACTGACATGCAGGGCGGGATAGCCCAGTGCTGGGCGTCCCACCGCATGTCAGTGTGAATGATCGTAGCTGTGCTAAATTTAGCACAGCTACGATCATCTCGGAATGACCCTCATTGTCCAATGTTTTGCTACTGCGCATGTGCTGCGAGAGTGAATTAGTGATTGACAGATAGTTACCGTTTGTGGGAGGTAATGGGGTGTTGCGACTCAAACACAGGCATATCATTACCGTTTCAGGGAGTATTGCAGCCCTCAATAGCATCATCAGTTCTGGCCCTGATGTCTTACTTGTGCAGCTGATGATCTTCCTATGCCACATCTTGAGAAGCTGAAGGTGGGCATCTCTGTAGAAAAGACGGTGGCTGTGCCATTTTTATATCTCCTCTGCATGCAAAGATGCAGAAGCAGCAGCAACACAATTAGCGCTCATATCTCTAAATCAGGCCCTAAGACAAGAGGCGTCACTTACCCTCTGAACACCCGGTGCAGCAGCGAAAAAGGGTCGGAGCTTTGCAGTAAGGGGGTGGGGCTTCATGTCCCGTCCCTCGTTTTCCGTCACTTATGGTCTGAAAAGGGGTCAGTGCTTTGCGGAAAGGGGGCAGAGCTTCACATCCCGACACCCGCTTTTCGTCCCTTTGCGGGGTTCAGGAGATGTGGGCTGCCACTCGGGTAGTGCTGTTCCTGCAGTGCTGGCTCCTACACAGTGACAGGAGCCGAGTGCTGCACATAATGTAACAGTGCAGCACTCGGCTCCTGTCACTGAAGCGGTCCGGCATTTTGGTGTCACCCCTCAGCGGGTGACACCCGGGAGCGGGCCGCACCCCCTTGTGTCGCCACTGCCTAAGATAGAGCAAGCAAATGCGTTACTGCTGGGATAAAAATGTGGGTGAGGGAAAAGTTAATAGTAGACTGCAGATGTAGCCATATTCATCCATCCTGCGGCTCAACCACACGGACACACAGGCACGGGTGTACACAGAGCAGCGGCTTATTATGCCACCCATGAATTTCCTGTGGGTGCGCCTACTTAGACGCATGCGCGCACCCTAGTCACAGGCACACTTGACGCACTTGGAGTGGCGCGAATACTAGAGATGAGCGGGTTCGGTTTCTTTGAATCCGAACCCGCACGAACTTCACTTTTTTTTCCACGGGTCCGAGCGACTCGGATCTTCCCGCCTTGCTCGGTTAACCCGAGCGCGCCCGAACGTCATCATGACGCTGTCGGATTCTATCGCGAGACTCGGATTCTATATAAGGAGCCGCGCGTCGCCGCCATTTTCACTCGTGCATTGAGATTGATAGGGAGAGGACGTGTCTGGCGTCCTCTCCATTAGAATAGAGATAGATAGATTAGATAGAGAGAGATTGTGCAGAGTCGCAGACAGAGTTAGTTTACCACAGTCAGTGACCAGTGCAGTTGCTAGTTAACTTTTATTTAATATAATATATCCGTTCACTTCTCTCTGCTATATCCGTTCTCTGCCTGAAAAAAAAAACGATACACAGCACAGTCAGTCACACAGTGTGACTCAGTCTGTGTGCACTCAGCTCAGCCCAGTGTGCTGCACAGTCATCAATGTATAAATTAAAAGCTTATAATTAATTGTGGGGGAGACTGGGGAGCACTGCAGGTTGTTAGCAGGAGCCAGGAGTACAATTATATTAATTAACAGTGCACACTTTTGCTGCAGGAGTGGTGACCAGTGCCTGACCACCAGTATAGTATTGTTGTATACTACTAATATCTCTTTAAATATCAACCAGTCTATATTAGCAGCAGACACAGTACAGTGCGGTAGTTCACGGCTGTGGCTACCTCTGTGTCGGCACACGGCAGGCAGTCCGTCCGACCAGAATTGTATTATTTATTATTATATACCTACCACCTAACCGTGGTTTTTTTTTTCATTCTTTATACCGTCATAGTGTCATCCTAATTGTTACGAGTATACTACTATCTCTTTATCAACCAGTGTACAGTGCGGTAGTTCACGGCTGTGGCTACCTCTGTGTCGGCACACGGCAGGCAGTCCGTCCGACCAGAATTGTATTATTTATTATTATATACCTACCACCTAACCGTGGTTTTTTTTTCATTCTTTATACCGTCATAGTGTCATCCTAATTGTTACGAGTATACTACTATCTCTTTATCAACCAGTGTACAGTGCGGTAGTTCACGGCTGTGGCTACCTCTGTGTCGGCACACGGCAGGCAGTCCGTCCGACCAGAATTGTATTATTTATTATTATATACCTACCACCTAACCGTGGTTTTTTTTTCATTCTTTATACCGTCATAGTGTCATCCTAATTGTTACGAGTATACTACTATCTCTTTATCAACCAGTGTACAGTGCGGTAGTTCACGGCTGTGGCTACCTCTGTGTCGGCACACGGCAGGCAGTCCGTCCGACCAGAATTGTATTATTTATTATTATATACCTACCACCTAACCGTGGTTTTTTTTTCATTCTTTATACCGTCATAGTGTCATCCTAATTGTTACGAGTATACTACTATCTCTTTATCAACCAGTGTACAGTGCGGTAGTTCACGGCTGTGGCTACCTCTGTGTCGGCACACGGCAGGCAGTCCGTCCGACCAGAATTGTATTATTTATTATTATATACCTACCACCTAACCGTGGTTTTTTTTTCATTCTTTATACCGTCATAGTGTCATCCTAATTGTTACGAGTATACTACTATCTCTTTATCAACCAGTGTACAGTGCGGTAGTTCACGGCTGTGGCTACCTCTGTGTCGGCACACGGCAGGCAGTCCGTCCGACCAGAATTGTATTATTTATTATTATATACCTACCACCTAACCGTGGTTTTTTTTTCATTCTTTATACCGTCATAGTGTCATCCTAATTGTTACGAGTATACTACTATCTCTTTATCAACCAGTGTACAGTGCGGTAGTTCACGGCTGTGGCTACCTCTGTGTCGGCACACGGCAGGCAGTCCGTCCGACCAGAATTGTATTATTTATTATTATATACCTACCACCTAACCGTGGTTTTTTTTTCATTCTTTATACCGTCATAGTGTCATCCTAATTGTTACGAGTATACTACTATCTCTTTATCAACCAGTGTACAGTGCGGTAGTTCACGGCTGTGGCTACCTCTGTGTCGGCACACGGCAGGCAGTCCGTCCGACCAGAATTGTATTATTTATTATTATATACCTACCACCTAACCGTGGTTTTTTTTTCATTCTTTATACCGTCATAGTGTCATCCTAATTGTTACGAGTATACTACTATCTCTTTATCAACCAGTGTACAGTGCGGTAGTTCACGGCTGTGGCTACCTCTGTGTCGGCACACGGCAGGCAGTCCGTCCGACCAGAATTGTATTATTTATTATTATATACCTACCACCTAACCGTGGTTTTTTTTTCATTCTTTATACCGTCATAGTGTCATCCTAATTGTTACGAGTATACTACTATCTCTTTATCAACCAGTGTACAGTGCGGTAGTTCACGGCTGTGGCTACCTCTGTGTCGGCACACGGCAGGCAGTCCGTCCGACCAGAATTGTATTATTTATTATTATATACCTACCACCTAACCGTGTTTTTTTTTTCATTCTTTATACCGTCATAGTGTCATCCTAATTGTTACGAGTATACTACTATCTCTTTATCAACCAGTGTACAGTGCGGTAGTTCACGGCTGTGGCTACCTCTGTGTCGGCACACGGCAGGCAGTCCGTCCGACCAGAATTGTATTATTTATTATTATATACCTACCACCTAACCGTGGTTTTTTTTTCATTCTTTATACCGTCATAGTGTCATCCTAATTGTTACGAGTATACTACTATCTCTTTATCAACCAGTGTACAGTGCGGTAGTTCACGGCTGTGGCTACCTCTGTGTCGGCACACGGCAGGCAGTCCGTCCGACCAGAATTGTATTATTTATTATTATATACCTACCACCTAACCGTGGTTTTTTTTTCATTCTTTATACCGTCATAGTGTCATCCTAATTGTTACGAGTATACTACTATCTCTTTATCAACCAGTGTACAGTGCGGTAGTTCACGGCTGTGGCTACCTCTGTGTCGGCACACGGCAGGCAGTCCGTCCGACCAGAATTGTATTATTTATTATTATATACCTACCACCTAACCGTGGTTTTTTTTTCATTCTTTATACCGTCATAGTGTCATCCTAATTGTTACGAGTATACTACTATCTCTTTATCAACCAGTGTACAGTGCGGTAGTTCACGGCTGTGGCTACCTCTGTGTCGGCACACGGCAGGCAGTCCGTCCGACCAGAATTGTATTATTTATTATTATATACCTACCACCTAACCGTGGTTTTTTTTTCATTCTTTATACCGTCATAGTGTCATCCTAATTGTTACGAGTATACTACTATCTCTTTATCAACCAGTGTACAGTGCGGTAGTTCACGGCTGTGGCTACCTCTGTGTCGGCACACGGCAGGCAGTCCGTCCGACCAGAATTGTATTATTTATTATTATATACCTACCACCTAACCGTGGTTTTTTTTTCATTCTTTATACCGTCATAGTGTCATCCTAATTGTTACGAGTATACTACTATCTCTTTATCAACCAGTGTACAGTGCGGTAGTTCACGGCTGTGGCTACCTCTGTGTCGGCACACGGCAGGCAGTCCGTCCGACCAGAATTGTATTATTTATTATTATATACCTACCACCTAACCGTGGTTTTTTTTTCATTCTTTATACCGTCATAGTGTCATCCTAATTGTTACGAGTATACTACTATCTCTTTATCAACCAGTGTACAGTGCGGTAGTTCACGGCTGTGGCTACCTCTGTGTCGGCACACGGCAGGCAGTCCGTCCGACCAGAATTGTATTATTTATTATTATATACCTACCACCTAACCGTGGTTTTTTTTTCATTCTTTATACCGTCATAGTGTCATCCTAATTGTTACGAGTATACTACTATCTCTTTATCAACCAGTGTACAGTGCGGTAGTTCACGGCTGTGGCTACCTCTGTGTCGGCACACGGCAGGCAGTCCGTCCGACCAGAATTGTATTATTTATTATTATATACCTACCACCTAACCGTGGTTTTTTTTTCATTCTTTATACCGTCATAGTGTCATCCTAATTGTTACGAGTATACTACTATCTCTTTATCAACCAGTGTACAGTGCGGTAGTTCACGGCTGTGGCTACCTCTGTGTCGGCACACGGCAGGCAGTCCGTCCGACCAGAATTGTATTATTTATTATTATATACCTACCACCTAACCGTGGTTTTTTTTTCATTCTTTATACCGTCATAGTGTCATCCTAATTGTTACGAGTATACTACTATCTCTTTATCAACCAGTGTACAGTGCGGTAGTTCACGGCTGTGGCTACCTCTGTGTCGGCACACGGCAGGCAGTCCGTCCGACCAGAATTGTATTATTTATTATTATATACCTACCACCTAACCGTGGTTTTTTTTTCATTCTTTATACCGTCATAGTGTCATCCTAATTGTTACGAGTATACTACTATCTCTTTATCAACCAGTGTACAGTGCGGTAGTTCACGGCTGTGGCTACCTCTGTGTCGGCACATGGCAGGCAGTCCGTCCGACCAGAATTGTATTATTTATTATTATATACCTACCACCTAACCGTGGTTTTTTTTTCATTCTTTATACCGTCATAGTGTCATCCTAATTGTTACGAGTATACTACTATCTCTTTATCAACCAGTGTACAGTGCGGTAGTTCACGGCTGTGGCTACCTCTGTGTCGGCACACGGCAGGCAGTCCGTCCGACCAGAATTGTATTATTTATTATTATATACCTACCACCTAACCGTGGTTTTTTTTTCATTCTTTATACCGTCATAGTGTCATCCTAATTGTTACGAGTATACTACTATCTCTTTATCAACCAGTGTACAGTGCGGTAGTTCACGGCTGTGGCTACCTCTGTGTCGGCACACGGCAGGCAGTCCGTCCGACCAGAATTGTATTATTTATTATTATATACCTACCACCTAACCGTGGTTTTTTTTTCATTCTTTATACCGTCATAGTGTCATCCTAATTGTTACGAGTATACTACTATCTCTTTATCAACCAGTGTACAGTGCGGTAGTTCACGGCTGTGGCTACCTCTGTGTCGGCACACGGCAGGCAGTCCGTCCGACCAGAATTGTATTATTTATTATTATATACCTACCACCTAACCGTGGTTTTTTTTTCATTCTTTATACCGTCATAGTGTCATCCTAATTGTTACGAGTATACTACTATCTCTTTATCAACCAGTGTACAGTGCGGTAGTTCACGGCTGTGGCTACCTCTGTGTCGGCACACGGCAGGCAGTCCGTCCGACCAGAATTGTATTATTTATTATTATATACCTACCACCTAACCGTGGTTTTTTTTTCATTCTTTATACCGTCATAGTGTCATCCTAATTGTTACGAGTATACTACTATCTCTTTATCAACCAGTGTACAGTGCGGTAGTTCACGGCTGTGGCTACCTCTGTGTCGGCACACGGCAGGCAGTCCGTCCGACCAGAATTGTATTATTTATTATTATATACCTACCACCTAACCGTGGTTTTTTTTTCATTCTTTATACCGTCATAGTGTCATCCTAATTGTTACGAGTATACTACTATCTCTTTATCAACCAGTGTACAGTGCGGTAGTTCACGGCTGTGGCTACCTCTGTGTCGGCACACGGCAGGCAGTCCGTCCGACCAGAATTGTATTATTTATTATTATATACCTACCACCTAACCGTGGTTTTTTTTTCATTCTTTATACCGTCATAGTGTCATCCTAATTGTTACGAGTATACTACTATCTCTTTATCAACCAGTGTACAGTGCGGTAGTTCACGGCTGTGGCTACCTCTGTGTCGGCAGTCGGCAGGCAGTCCGTCCATCCATAATTGTATTATTATTATAATATATACCACCTAACCGTGGTTTTTTTTTCATTCTTTATACCGTCATAGTGTCATACTAGTTGTTACGAGTATACTACTATCTCTTTATCAACCAGTGTACAGTGCGGTAGTTCACGGCTGTGGCTACCTCTGTGTCGGCAGTCGGCAGGCAGTCCGTCCATCCATAATTGTATTATTATTATAATATATACCACCTAACCGTGGTTTTTTTTTCATTCTTTATACCGTCGTCATAGTGTCATACTAGTTGTTACGAGTATACTACTATCTCTTTATCAACCAGTGTACAGTGCGGTAGTTCACGGCTGTGGCTACCTCTGTGTCGGCAGTCGGCAGGCAGTCCGTCCATCCATAATTGTATTATTATTATAATATATACCACCTAACCGTGGTTTTTTTTTCATTCTTTATACCGTCGTCATAGTGTCATACTAGTTGTTACGAGTATACTACTATCTCTTTATCAACCAGTGTACAGTGCGGTAGTTCACGGCTGTGGCTACCTCTGTGTCGGCAGTCGGCAGGCAGTCCGTCCATCCATAATTGTATTATTATTATAATATATACCACCTAACCGTGGTTTTTTTTTCATTCTTTATACCGTCGTCATAGTGTCATACTAGTTGTTACGAGTATACTACTATCTCTTTATCAACCAGTGTACAGTGCGGTAGTTCACGGCTGTGGCTACCTCTGTGTCGGCAGTCGGCAGGCAGTCCGTCCATCCATAATTGTATTATTATTATAATATATACCACCTAACCGTGGTTTTTTTATACCACCTAACCGTGGCAGTCCGTCCATAATTGTATACTAGTATCCAATCCATCCATCTCCATTGTTTACCTGAGGTGCCTTTTAGTTCTGCCTATAAAATATGGAGAACAAAAAAGTTGAGGTTCCAAAATTAGGGAAAGATCAAGATCCACTTCCACCTCGTGCTGAAGCTGCTGCCACTAGTCATGGCCGAGACGATGAAATGCCAGCAACGTCGTCTGCCAAGGCCGATGCCCAATGTCATAGTACAGAGCATGTCAAATCCAAAACACCAAATATCAGAAAAAAAAGGACTCCAAAACCTAAAATAAAATTGTCGGAGGAGAAGCGTAAACTTGCCAATATGCCATTTACCACACGGAGTGGCAAGGAACGGCTGAGGCCCTGGCCTATGTTCATGGCTAGTGGTTCAGCTTCACATGAGGATGGAAGCACTCAGCCTCTCGCTAGAAAACTGAAAAGACTCAAGCTGGCAAAAGCACCGCAAAGAACTGTGCGTTCTTTGAAATCCCAAATCCACAAGGAGAGTCCAATTGTGTCGTTTGCGATGCCTGACCTTCCCAACACTGGACGTGAAGAGCATGCGCCTTCCACTATTTGCATGCCCCCTGCAAGTGCTGGAAGGAGCACCCGCAGTCCAGTTCCTGATAGTCAGATTGAAGATGTCAGTGTTGAAGTACACCAGGATGAGGAGGATATGGGTGTTGCTGGCGCTGGGGAGGAAATTGACCAGGAGGATTCTGATGGTGAGGTGGTTTGTTTAAGTCAGGCACCCGGGGAGACACCTGTTGTCCGTGGGAGGAATATGGCCGTTGACATGCCAGGTGAAAATACCAAAAAAATCAGCTCTTCGGTGTGGAGGTATTTCACCAGAAATGCGGACAACAGGTGTCAAGCCGTGTGTTCCCTTTGTCAAGCTGTAATAAGTAGGGGTAAGGACGTTAACCACCTCGGAACATCCTCCCTTATACGTCACCTGCAGCGCATTCATAATAAGTCAGTGACAAGTTCAAAAACTTTGGGTGACAGCGGAAGCAGTCCACTGACCAGTAAATCCCTTCCTCTTGTAACCAAGCTCACGCAAACCACCCCACCAACTCCCTCAGTGTCAATTTCCTCCTTCCCCAGGAATGCCAATAGTCCTGCAGGCCATGTCACTGGCAAGTCTGACGAGTCCTTTCCTGCCTGGGATTCCTCCGATGCATCCTTGCGTGTAACGCCTACTGCTGCTGGCGCTGCTGTTGTTGCCGCTGGGAGTCGATGGTCATCCCAGAGGGGAAGTCGTAAGCCCACTTGTACTACTTCCAGTAAGCAATTGACTGTTCAACAGTCCTTTGCGAGGAAGATGAAATATCACAGCAGTCATCCTACTGCAAAGCGGATAACTGAGTCCTTGACAACTATGTTGGTGTTAGACGTGCGTCCGGTATCCGCCGTTAGTTCACAGGGAACTAGACAATTTATTGAGGCAGTGTGCCCCCGTTACCAAATACCATCTAGGTTCCACTTCTCTAGGCAGGCGATACCGAGAATGTACACGGACGTCAGAAAAAGACTCACCAGTGTCCTAAAAAATGCAGTTGTACCCAATGTCCACTTAACCACGGACATGTGGACAAGTGGAGCAGGGCAGGGTCAGGACTATATGACTGTGACAGCTCACTGGGTAGATGTATGGACTCCCGCCGCAAGAACAGCAGCGGCGGCACCAGTAGCAGCATCTCGCAAACGCCAACTCTTTCCTAGGCAGGCTACGCTTTGTATCACCGCTTTCCAGAATACGCACACAGCTGAAAACCTCTTACGGCAACTGAGGAAGATCATCGCGGAATGGCTTAACCCAATTGGACTCTCCTGTGGATTTGTGGCATCGGACAACGCCAGCAATATTGTGTGTGCATTAAATATGGGCAAATTCCAGCACGTCCCATGTTTTGCACATACCTTGAATTTGGTGGTGCAGAATTTTTTAAAAAACGACAGGGGCGTGCAAGAGATGCTGTCGGTGGCCAGAAAAATTGCGGGACACTTTCGGCGTACAGGCACCACGTACAGAAGACTGGAGCACCACCAAAAACTACTGAACCTGCCCTGCCATCATCTGAAGCAAGAAGTGGTAACGAGGTGGAATTCAACCCTCTATATGCTTCAGAGGTTGGAGGAGCAGCAAAAGGCCATTCAAGCCTATACAATTGAGCACGATATAGGAGATGGAATGCACCTGTCTCAAGTGCAGTGGAGAATGATTTCAACGTTGTGCAAGGTTCTGATGCCCTTTGAACTTGCCACACGTGAAGTCAGTTCAGACACTGCCAGCCTGAGTCAGGTCATTCCCCTCATCAGGCTTTTGCAGAAGAAGCTGGAGGCATTGAAGAAGGAGCTAACACGGAGCGATTCCGCTAGGCATGTGGGACTTGTGGATGCAGCCCTTAATTCGCTTAACAAGGATTCACGGGTGGTCAATCTGTTGAAATCAGAGCACTACATTTTGGCCACCGTGCTCGATCCTAGATTTAAAGCCTACCTTGGATCTCTCTTTCCGGCAGACACAGGTCTGCTGGGGTTGAAAGACCTGCTGGTGACAAAATTGTCAAGTCAAGCGGAACGCGACCTGTCAACATCTCCTCCTTCACATTCTCCCGCAACTGGGGGTGCGAGGAAAAGGCTCAGAATTCCGAGCCCACCCGCTGGCGGTGATGCAGGGCAGTCTGGAGCGACTGCTGATGCTGACATCTGGTCCGGACTGAAGGACCTGACAACGATTACGGACATGTCGTCTACTGTCACTGCATATGATTCTCCCCCCATTGAAAGAATGGTGGAGGATTATATGAGTGACCGCATCCAAGTAGGCACGTCAGACAGTCCGTACTTATACTGGCAGGAAAAAGAGGCAATTTGGAGGCCCTTGCACAAACTGGCTTTATTCTACCTAAGTTGCCCTCCCACAAGTGTGTACTCCGAAAGAGTGTTTAGTGCCGCCGCTCACCTTGTCAGCAATCGGCGTACGAGGTTACATCCAGAAAATGTGGAGAAGATGATGTTCATTAAAATGAATTATAATCAATTCCTCCGCGGAGACATTGACCAGCAGCAATTGCCTCCACAAAGTACACAGGGAGCTGAGATGGTGGATTCCAGTGGGGACGAATTGATAATCTGTGAGGAGGGGGATGTACACGGTGATATATCGGAGGGTGAAGATGAGGTGGACATCTTGCCTCTGTAGAGCCAGTTTGTGCAAGGAGAGATTAATTGCTTCTTTTTTGGGGGGGGTCCAAACCAACCCGTCATATCAGTCACAGTCGTGTGGCAGACCCTGTCACTGAAATGATGGGTTGGTTAAAGTGTGCATGTCCTGTTTTGTTTATACAACATAAGGGTGGGTGGGAGGGCCCAAGGATAATTCCATCTTGCACCTCTTTTTTCTTTTCTTTTTCTTTGCATCATGTGCTGATTGGGGAGGGTTTTTTGGAAGGGACATCCTGCGTGACACTGCAGTGCCACTCCTAGATGGGCCCGGTGTTTGTGTCGGCCACTAGGGTCGCTAATCTTACTCACACAGCTACCTCATTGCGCCTCTTTTTTTCTTTGCGTCATGTGCTGTTTGGGGAGGGTTTTTTGGAAGGGACATCCTGCGTGACACTGCAGTGCCACTCCTAGATGTGCCCGGTGTTTGTGTCGGCCACTAGGGTCGCTAATCTTACTCACACAGTCAGCTACCTCATTGCGCCTCTTTTTTTCTTTGCGTCATGTGCTGTTTGGGGAGGGTTTTTTGGAAGGGCCATCCTGCGTGACACTGCAGTGCCACTCCTAGATGGGCCCGGTGTTTGTGTCGGCCACTAGGGTCGCTTATCTTACTCACACAGCGACCTCGGTGCAAATTTTAGGACTAAAAATAATATTGTGAGGTGTGATGTGTTCAGAATAGGCTGAAAATGAGTGTAAATTATGTTTTTTGAGGTTAATAATACTTTGGGATCAAAATTACCCCCAAATTCAATGATTTAAGCTGTTTTTTAGGGTTTTTTTAAAAAAACACCCGAATCCAAAACACACCCGAATCCGACAAAAAAAATTCGGTGAGGTTTTGCCAAAACGCGGTCGAACCCAAAACACGGCCGCGGAACCGAACCCAAAACCAAAACACAAAACCCGAAAAATTTCCGGCGCTCATCTCTAGCGAATACGCCAAGCTGCAGGATGGATGAGCGTGGCTACCTCTGTATGTGAAAAGTTAGAGTTAGATTATCGATCGACTGTGCATGCACTGTCCAGCATCTTTTTTTGATCTCTAAGAGTATGGAAGTTGATTGACAGGAGACCGGCGTTTGAGGGTGGTAACTGGCCATTTTCTGGGAGTGTCAGTAAAAACACAGGTGTGCCCAGGCGTTTTCAGGGAGGGTGTGTGACATCAGCTCCGGCCCCGATCAGCCTGTTTCTATCGCACTGTACAGACTGGAAAAATCATTAGATGGTGAGTGAGTTTTGGACGGATTTGCTGCTGACCGGCGTCCGCAGTGATTTTCACAAGATGTACATAGACTTACACCGGGCAGGAATTCACTCTGTCTGGGCGGCGATAATCTGGTCGCAGACCTCTGCAAATTCGCAAAGAAGCGATCAGGTCTGAATTAAGTGTAATCGCCATTTATATTATGAAGTTTGTACTGTAAAACCAACCAATTTTTTTTCCCTATGTGTTTCTGTTGTGAAACAGTGCTGATCATATAATATATGAACTTCTTTGCCATTTCTCTCATCAGGAGTTCTACTGCATAAATCATAGCAGCCAGACAAAAAGTTAGGCCAGATCATAATTCAAAGTAAGGACAGTGATCAATGGAAGGAATTTAGACTAATTCAAACACTGGTGTCTCCAGCTCTTTTCCATGTATAACGTTAAAATAAATGTGTTTGATCCAGCGAAAGTATTTACAAATAGGAGCACAATAGCTGGAATGCTTTTTAACCACTTAACTGACAATTGTTTTTGCCAAAACCGTGCCACAATTGGCATTTTTCTTTTGATTTCATAAAGTTTAAAAAGTATTTTTAAAGATATAAAAATGTTTTTTCAAAACATATATATACCTAGGTGGTGTTTTGCACCCCAGTCCCCAACCATGGGGTAAATTTACTAAGGTGGGAGATTTTCAGAACCGGTGATGTTGCCCATGGCAACCAATCAGATTCTACTTACCATTTATCTAGCTGCTTCTAGCAGATAATAGATATAATCTGATTGGTTGCTATGGGCAACATCACCAGTTCTAAAAATCTCCCACCTTAGTAAATTTACCCCCCTGTGTCTATAGGTCCCCATTATAATTTTATTTCCCAACCTCCATCAGAAATATTCCCCCTAGTGGAATGAGATTCCCTGAATGATCAACCCCCACACCTCCTGGTGGTAACATATCCTCGGGCAGAGTTCTCAGTGTCAGTGGGCCCGTTAAGTACCACCCCTCCCAATGTGGTTTAATTTTATATTATTATTAATATATTTCCCCCCAACCCACAAAAAATCTTTTTATTGGGCAGCATAACCCTCCCCCTAGTGCCAGGTAATACCCCCATTTACACCCCTCCCCCGACACCCCCCTCCTCACATGTTTAGTTTTGGTGCATGTGCCCCGAAATGCCACTCGCACGGCTTTTTGGGGAGCGATTTTGGGAGTGATGTCGGTGGTTACAGACTGCAACATCACTCCCAGGGGGTCACAGCAGCAGGTGGAAATACGTTCTGCACTTGTTTCTTATTTGTGGTCACACCTCCCCTGTTGGCCACACCCCCTCCCATTACTGGGGCTCCGCAGAGCTGTCTGCCCCTCTGTGTGAACCTGGTGACAGTTTGAACCATGTTGACGTTCTGATGTTGACATTGTGGCGTCAACATTATGAACGTCTTTATGCATTCGGATACTATTTCCAAGTGCCAGTGCTTAGCGGAACAGTTACTGTTAAGGTTTCATTCTGTACTTTAGGGCACAATTAAAATTCCTCCAGCATCGCACCCTTGGATCTTCATTTCTAAGCTTAATATAGTAATGGCAGAGAGCTCACGAATGCCAAACACACTGAGGTTTCATTTAAATACCATTAATGACAAATAGTGAGAGTTATAGAGCTATCAGTGCCAAGGGGTTAATACTGCAGAGCAAAGTAATAAACGTGGATCATTAAAACTTGACATGTGAAAAGGGAGTCTGTTAAAAGCTAAAGTAATCATGAATAATTCAATGTTATTAGTTGTCTTTCTAGTAAAAGTCACAGACCTTTCAATGTGTATGATTACATTTCTTGTATTATACGTTATTGGAAATGAATCGTTATACAGAGTCATTATAATACATTTACTTTCCACTAACCATGTCATAGATTTGTGAGCATGGGTAAGTAGTATGAGTATTAGGCAGAATTATTAGCCCTGATACCATTGTGGCATCACCCATTGTGGAAGCAGAACATAATACAGGTGTCTAGATAAGTATGTGAAGACCTGTAAAGAAAAGCAGGTTAAATAAAGTGGATGAGGAGATGATGTTCTCATGTCATAAACATGCAAACAGAGCACATCTAATTGACATGTTTTGAAGAATGCGGCGGCTCCTGAAGGGTAACTGCACAAAGCCAACTATTTACCTTATGTGAAATGTGTTGGTGCACATTTACATGATGGCTGATTTCATCCCATAACCCCAACAGTGAGGTTATTTAAGCACAAAGCGGCACATACATTTGGTTAAATATCCATGGTGTATTTATCTGTATATATACTGTATATAGAATTTGTCTTTTGTTTAACCAATATAGAATTTGTCTTTTGTTTAATCAATCAGCAGCCATTGAATCCTGAATTAGAACCTATCCTAAGCAGCGGTGGGTCATACCTTGTTGGAGGAGGAGGGCTGCTGCTGGTGATGCTACGGGTCTCCCCCTCCTGCTGCTTGTGTCCTGGCATCTGTGCTATGTGCAGTTCACAGACGCTAGGCCCCGATGCATGCACAAAACCATGGCTTCTATGGACTGCATCGACTGCAGCCCATAGAAGCCGGCTAGGTCTGATGAGGAGGGGACCTGGCTTCCTACAGGTAGCTAGCTCTCTGCCTATTGCAGCCTGGTCTGGCAGTCCCGGAGTGAAGAAACACATCCCAATGGGAGGGCCTGCAGTGTCTGTGACTGGCAGGTAGGACATCCAATAGGAAGTCATTGCCAGTCACAGTGAAGCCAGTGTTGTCTCATGGACTGCATCTGGCTTCACTGACAGTGAGCAAAACCGCCACTGGTCCTAAGTAAACAGAAACTTTTGGTGGACGAATTAGTCTTTTTAGTTCAGTTAAGGTAATGATAGCTAACATCCTGGTGCCCGGAGGCAAAATTGAAGGTGGTGCCCCCCCCCCCCAGTGGCTCCGGATTGCACATGTGCTGACTTCCCAGCGACTTGCCAATGGTACATCTGGGTGAATAAAGATTCCGCATTGCAGCTAATTGGGGCAATAAGGAATCTTTATTTTTGGGTGCTGGCAGCAAATGATGATAAATAGAGTCCTGAGGAGGGATTCCAGACTCTTTAGCTGAAGGAGTATTCAAAGGGATTTTCTGAGCTTGGAGTATTCAAAGGGATTTTCTGAGCTTGGACTGCAGTGACTGCAGTAAATCACTATGAAATGAGTGGAGACAGATTTTATGTAGCCCCCTCAGCCTTTCTTTCTTGGCGCCCCTCTGAAAGCTGGAGCCTAGAGGCAAAAGTCTCTATGGTCTCTGGGAGTTTAGTCACTAGGTTAGGGTTATGCTGCAGTTAGGGTTAGGAATTGTGTAAGGGGTACGTTGCAGTTAGGGTTATGGGGTGGTCTTCAGGTTGCCGACTGTTGGGATCCCGGCGCACAGTATACCGGCGCCGGAATCCCGACAGCCGGCATACCGACAGATATTCTCCCTTGTGGGGGTACACGACCCCCCTGGAGGGAGAATAAATAGCGTGGCACGCATAGCGCGCCACCGTGGCTGCAGGGTGGCGAGCACAGTGAGCCAGCAAGGGGCTCATTTGTGCTCACCACACTGTCGGAATGCCAGCGGTTGGGCTCCCAGTGCCGGTATACTGGTCGCCAGGAGCCCGGCCGCCGGCATACCATACTACACCCAGGGTTATGTTTAGGGTTTGTGTAAGGGGTAGGTTGCCGTTGGTGTAGGTTTAGAGTTTGGGATAGGGGTAGGCTGTGGTTAGGGTTAGGTTTAATGTTTGGGTTAGGGATAGGCTATGGTTAGGTTTAGGGTTTGTGTAAGGGGTAGGTTGCGCTTAGTGTTAGGTTTAGGGTTTGGGATAGGGGTAGGCTGTGGTTAGGGTTAGGTTTATGGTTGGGTTAGGGATAAGCTGTGGTGGTTATTGAAATAACCACCACATCGACAAACTGAATGCGACAATTCATACTACACCTGGGGGTGTTGATCTAATGCTTTCTAGTGCTAATTAAGTTACTGTAATATGACAATTAGATATTATTAAATATAAAGTACATGAAATCTGTGAAGTGTTTATACTTATATATGGCTGTCATTTTTACTTTAACCTACTAGGCTACTATTTTAGGAGGGAGGATTTCTTAGACTCTAGACCAGACATTCCCAACCTTGGTTCCCAAGTCACACTAACAGTGCAGGTTTTATTGATCCAGGCTGCAGCACAGATGGATGCGTCCAAATAACTGAGGTACTAATTAATTCACCTGTGCTCAAGCCTGGATATTACTAATACCTGGACTGTTAGTGTACCTTCAGGACCGAGGTTGGAATGTCTGCTCTAGAGTGTGGATGACAGGCTTTCAATCTTGCTCTGCACAGATGTATTGTTTTGCATTCTCAAAATCTGTTATTTTTTACTTAATATACTGCATTTTGTAATGGAGTGTAGTGTATCAGATGTAATGGAGTGTAGTGTATCAGACGTAATGGAGTGTAGTGTATCAGATGTAATAGAGTGTAGTGTATCAGACATAATGGAGTGTACTGTATCAGACGTAATGGAGTTTACTGTATCAGACGTAATGGAGTGTAGTGTATGAGATGTAATGGAGTGAAGTGTATCAGACATAATGGAGTGTAGTGTTTCAGATGTAATAGAGTAGTGTATCATATGTAATGGAGTGTAGTGTATCAGACATAATGGATTGTACTGTATCAGACGTAATGGAGTTTACTGTATCAGGCGTAATGGTGTTTAGTGTATGAGATGTAATGGAGTGTAGTGTATCAGACGTAATGGAGTGTAGTGCATAGGTTCTCAAACTCGATCCTCAGGACCCCACACAGTACATGTTTTGCAGGTCTCCTCACAGAATCACAATTCAAATAATTAGCTCCTCCTGTGGACCTTTTAAAATGTGTTAGTGAGTAATTAATACATCTGTGCACCTGCTGGGTTACCTGCAAAACATGCACTGTGTGGGGTAATGAGGGCCGAGTTTGAGAACCTGTGGTGTGGTGTATCAGACGTAATGGAGTGTACCGTATCAGACGTAATTGAGTGTAGTGTATCAGATGTAATGGAGTGTAGTGTATTAGACATAATGGAGTGTACTGTATCAGACATAATGGAGTGTACTGTATCAGATGTAATGGCGTGTACTATATCAGACGTAATGGAGTGTAGTGTATCAGATGTAATGGAGTGTAGTGTATCAGACGTAGTGGAGTTTACTGTATCAGATGTAATGGAGTGTACTATATCAGACGTAATTGAGTGTAGTGTATCAGACGTAATGGAGTGTAGTGTATCAGGTGTAATGGAGTGTAGTGTATCATATGTAATGGAGTGTAGTGTATCAGGTGTAATGGAGTGTAGTGTATCATATGTAATGGAGTGTAGTGTATCAGACATAATTGAGTGTACTGTATCAGACATAATGGAGTGTACTATATCAGACGTAATGGAGTGTAGTGTATCAGATGTAATTGAGTGTAGTGTATCAGACTTAATTACGTGTATCAGACGTGATGGAGTGTACTATATAAGACGTAATGGAGTGTAGTGTATCAGATGTAATTGAGTGTAGTGTATCAGACATAATTACGTGTATCAGACGTAATGGAGTGTACTATATCAGACGTAATAGAGTGTAGTGTATCAGATGTAATTGAGTGTAGTGTATCAGACGTAATTACGTATCACATGTAACAGAGTGTAGTGTTTCACATGTAACAGAGTGTAGTGTAGTGTATCAGACGTAATGGAGTGTAGTGTATCAGACAAAATGGAGTATAGTGTATCAGACATAATGGGGTGTAGTGTATCAAACGTAATAGAGTGTAGTGTATCAGACGTAACGAAATATAGTGTATCAGACGTAATGGAGTGTAGTGTATCAGACGTAATGGAGTGTAGTGTATCAGACGTAATGGAGTGTAGTGTATCACATGAAACAGAGTGTAGTGTATCACATGTAACAGAGTGTAGTGCATCAGACGTAATGAAGTGTAGTGCATCAGACGTAATGAAGTGTAGTGTATCAGACGTAATGGAGTGTAGTGTATCAGACAAAATGGAGTGTAGTGTATCAGATGTAATGGAGTGTAGTGTATCCGACGTAATGGAGTGTAGTGTATCAGATGTAATGGAGTGTAGTGTATCAGACGTAACAGAGTGTAGTGTATCAGATGTAATGAAATATACTTTATCAGATGTAATGGAGTGTAGTGCATCAGACGTAATAGAGTGTAGTGTATCAGACGTAATTGAGTGTACTGTATCAGACATAATGGAGTGTACTATATCAGACGTAATGGAGTGTAGTGTATCAGATGTAATTGAGTGTAGTGTATCAGACTTAATTACGTGTATCAGACGTAATGGAGTGTACTATATCAGACGTAATGGAGTATAGTGTATCAGATGTAATTGAGTGCAGTGTATCAGACATAGGTGGTCATTCCGAGTTGTTCGCTCGGTAAATTTCATCGCATCGCAGCGATTTTCCGCTTAGTGCGCACGCGCAATGTCCGCACTGCGACTGCGCCAAGTAAATTTGCTAAGAAGTTAGGTATTTTACTCACGGCTTTTTCTTCGCTCAGGCGATCGTAGTGTGATTGACAGGAAGTGGGTGTTACTGGGCGGAAACACGCCGTTTTATGGGCGTGTGGGGAAAAACGCTACCGTTTCTGGGAAAAACGCGGGAGTGGCTGGAGAAACGGAGGAGTGTCTGGGCGAACGCTGTGTGTGTTTGTGACGTCAAACCAGGAACGACAAGCACTGAACTGATCGCACAGGCAGAGTAAGTCTCGAGCTACTCAGAAACTGCACAGAGATGTCTTATCGCAATATTGCGAATCTCTCGTTCGCAATTTTAAGATGCTAAGATTCACTCCCAGTAGGCGGCGGCTTAGCGTGTGCAATGCTGCTAAAATTGGCTTGCGAGCGAACAACTCGGAATGACCACCATAATTACGTGTATCAGACGTAATGGAGTGTACTATATCAGACGTAATGGAGTGTACTATATCAGACGTAATGGAGTGTAGTGTATCAGATGTAATTGAGTGTAGTGTATCAGACGTAATAGAGTGTAGTGTATCAGACGTAACGAAATATAGTGTATCAGACGTAATGGAGTGTAGTGTATCAGACGTAATTACGAGTATCAGACGTAATGGAGTGTAGTGTATCAGACTTAATGGAGTGTGGTGTATCAGAAGTAATGGAGTGTAGTGTATCACATGTAACAGAGTGTAGTGTATCACATGTAACAGAGTGTAGTGCATCAGACGTAATGAAGTGTAGTGTATCAGACGTAATGGAGTGTAGTGTATCAGACAAAATGAAGTGTAGTGTATCAGATATAATGGGGTGTAGTGTATCAGACGTAATAGAGTGTAGTGTATCAGACGTAACAAAATATAGTGTATCAGACGTAATGGAGAGTAGTGTATCAGACGTAATTACGAGTATCAGACGTAATGAAATATAGTGTATCAGACTTAATGTAGTGTAGTGTATCAGACGTAATGGAGTGTAGTGTATCACATGTAACAGAGTGTAGTGTATCAGACGTAATGGAGTGTAGTGTATCAGACGTAATGGAGTGTAGTGTATCAGACGTAATGGAGTGTAGTGTATCAGACGTAATGGAGTGTAGTGTATCAGACGTAATGGAGTGTAGTGTATCAGACAAAATGAAGTGTAGTGTATCAGATATAATGGGGTGTAGTGTATCAGACGTAATAGAGTGTAGTGTATCAGACGTAACAAAATATAGTGTATCAGACGTAATGGAGTGTAGTGTATCAGACGTAATTACGAGTATCAGACGTAATGAAATATAGTGTATCAGACTTAATGTAGTGTAGTGCATCAGACGTAATGGAGTGTAGTGCATCAGACGTAATGGAGTGTAGTGCATCAGACGTAATGGAGTGTAGTGCATCAGACGTAATGGAGTGTAGTGTATCAGACCTAATGGAGTGTTGTGTATCAGATGTAATGGAGTGTAGTATATTAACCATAATGGAGTGTAATGTATCAGCCATAATGGAGTGTAGTGTACCATATGTAACTAGAGTGTAGTGTATCAGACATAATGGAGTGTAGTGTATGAGATGGAATGGAGTGTAGTGTATCAGACGTAATGGAGTGTAGTGTATCAGACGTAATGGAGTGTAGTGTATCAGACGGAATGGAGTGTAGTGTATCAGACGTAATGGAGTGTAGTGTATCAGACGTAATGGAGTGTAGTGTATCAGACGTAATGGAGTGTAGTGTATCAGACGTAATGGAGTGTAGTGTATCATATGTAATGGAGTGTAGTGTATCAGACATAATTAGGTGTATCAGATGTAATGGAGTGTACTATATCAGACGTAATGGAGTGTAGTGTATCATATGTAATGGAGTGTAGTGTATCAGACATAATTAGGTGTATCAGATGTAATGGAGTGTACTATATCAGACGTAATGGAGTGTAGTGTATCAGATGTAATTGAGTTAGTGTATCAGACGTAATTATTACGTGTATCAGACGTAATGGAGTGTAGTGTAACAGTGTAGTGTTTCACATGTAACAGAGTGTAGTGTATCAGACAAAATGGAGTATAGTGTATCAGACATAATGGGGTGTAGTGTATCAGACGTAATAGAGTGTAGTGTATCACATGTAACAGAGTGTAGTGTATCAGACGTAATGGAGTGTAGTGTATCAGACGTAATTACGAGTATCAGACGTAATGAAATATAGTGTATCAGACTTAATGGAGTGTAGTGTATCAGACGTAATGGAGTGTAGTGTATCACATGTAACAGAGTGTAGTGTATCAGACGTAATGGAGTGTAGTGTATCAGACAAAATGAAGTGTAGTGTATCAGATATAATGGGGTGTAGTGTATCAGGCGTAATAGAGTGTAGTGTATGTAATGTAGTATAGTGTAATGAAATATAGTGTATCAGACGTAATTACGTGTATCAGACGTAATGAAATATAGTGTATCAGACGTAATGGAGTGTAGTGCATCAGACGTAATGGAGTGTAGTGCATCAGACGTAATGGAGTGTAGTGTATCAGACCTAATGGAGTGTTGTGTATTAGATGTAATGGAGTGTAGTATATTAACCATAATGGAGTGTAATGTATCAGCCATAATGGAGTGTAGTGTACCATATGTAACTAGAGTGTAGTGTATCAGACATAATGGAGTGCAGTGTATGAGACGGAATGGAGTGTAGTGTATCAGACATAATGGAGTGTAGTGTATCAAACCTAATGGAGTGTAGTGTATCAGCCATAATGGAGTGTAGTGTATAAGCCATAATGGAGGGTAGTGTATCAGATGTAACAGTGTAGTGTATCAGATGTAATGGAGTGTAGTGTATCATCCGTAATGGAGTGTAGTGTATCAGACGTAATTTAGTGTAGTGTATTAGACGTAATTTAGTGTAGTGTATCAGATGTAATGGAGTGTAGTGTATCAAATGTAATGGAGTGTAGAGGATCACTCACATAAACATTACTTAGTAACATAGTTTCTGAGGTTGAAAAATGACATTTTGTCCATCGAGTTCAATTTCTTTGTAATCTCTTATGCTGTATTATTTTTAGGACTAATTTTGTTTGTTGCTAATGTCGGCCATTGCGTTTATTCCTCTTTTTTTTTCATTTTTATAACTATAGAACGTGACTACGCACCATAACCTTCATAACCCTGTATATCCTTATCCATTAGGTACTTATATAGCTCATTCTTATAAGTGTTGACCAAGTCCGTGAAGTACTACTCTCTCAGGCAGGGAATTTCAAACATGTATTGTCCTTACTGTGAAGAAACCTTTACGTCTCTGTGTCCGAAATCTCCTCTGCTCCAACCTAAGCGGGTTTCCACGTGTTCTCTGCGTTGATCTTACCAAAAACAGATCCCCGCAAGCTTTGTGTGTAGTCCCCTTATATATTTGTAAATGTTGATCATGTCCCCTCTTTGTCTCCTCTTTTAAGTCTCATGTGTGGTACTGTGTCAAAAGCTTTAGCAAAGTCTACAAAGATTACATCCACCTCCTTACCCTGATCAAGGTTCGCACTAAGCGTTTCATAAAAACCTAGTAAGTTTGTTTGAGATGACCTATCTTTCACAAATCCATGTTGATTTCTATTAATAACCTTATTGGCTTCAATGAACTTCTGTATACTATCCCTTAAAAAACCTTCCAGTACTGTCCCCACTATAGATGTAAAGGCCCATACACACTTGACGATAAAATGAGTGACGTCGTTCATTTCAGCCCTGATCAACAACATCGCTCATTATATCGTCAAGTGTGTATGCATCCGACGACCACCGATGCGCGGCCCCGCGGCACGTTAACGACCCTTGCTTATCTGTGGAGCATGTATGCTCAATTTCCACTATGGTCGTTACCGACCAGAGACGTCGTTGAATGTGTATGGTGTCAACGACCAACGACCAAGCCACTGTTCACCAGCCCTGTTTCCAGCTCATTATTTTAATAAACTGTTCAGCTTGGATGCTTCAACGATGAATGGTCTTTGGTCTTTGGTCGTTGGTCTTTGGTAGTTGGTAGTGTGTATGCTCATGTCGTTTGCTCAGCTGTTCAAGGGAAGTTCAAGGGAAGTCGTTAACGACGTGTGCATCGTCAAGTGTGTATGGGCCTTAAGACTAACTGGTCTATAATAATTACCCAGTTCAGCTTTACTTCCCTTTTTGAATAGTGACACTACTTCAGCAATACGCCAGCCATTTGGAACCATGACTGATGACAGTGAGTCATTTAAGATCAAAGATAGCAGTCTCGCTAGTTCAGAGTGAAGCTCCATGAGAACCTTTAGGTGAATTCCGTCGGGACCAGGTGACTTATTAATCTTAATTTTTTTTTGATCGGTCACAGACTACCTCCTCACTTAAATAAGCATTTAGCAGTGAGACATTATCTTTGTTCAGATTGTGTGTAATCCCCGCATCTGGCCCTCTCTTGTGAATACCGATGAGAGAAACTCATTTCATTTATCCGCAATGAACTACTAGAAGTCCTTGCAGTAAGCAAACAGTATGATATTATAGGCATTACTGAAACTTGGTAGGATGAATCTCGTGATTGGACAGTCAATCTAGAGGGTTATACACTATTCAGAAGAGACAGATTAAGTTAACGGGGTGGAGGGGTATGTCTTTACATAAAGCCATTTTTAAAACCTGGTACACAGGGAAGATATTCACGAGGGGACTGGAAATACTGTTGAAACAGTATGGGTAGAAATTGCATGGGGGTGAAAGGGAACAAAAAAGATACTGTAGTATTGAAATTTTCATTTTTGATCAAAGGGTCTGGGGCTTACGTTTTTTTCATATATGGCCATGCACATTTCTGACTCCCATTGGAAAACCATGCACCAGAATTAACTTCTGTTGCTGCTACGATCAGGTCTGAATTAGGCTGGTTCTTTCACCAAAGGTCCCCACAGGTCTTCTTCTGTTAAACTGTGATGACATAGGGCCATTCCTTCTACCTCATATTGGGCGATTATGAATTGAGCACTATTCTGACATAAACACAGACGGACAATATTTATTTACCGGCACATGCGTCCCAATTTTGTACTTACAGAGTCACAGTACAGATTTGGAGGCCCTGTGGCAGAAATGCAAGGGCCATTTCTGGACACTGGTTGGAAGATAACAGGGAGATGGCTAAAAAGAAGCACAGAGATGTTGGGCCTTATGGGATTGTAGCCTGCGTTTCACTGGCGTATTACTGGAAGTAGTTGCTAGAGACCAGAATGGTTGCTGAATTGCTTACACAGGTGGCCATACTCAGAGCAATTCCGCCTGTCAAAGAACGATACAGGCATATAGTTGTAGGACATATACAGTATGGCGCATTTCTAGTCTAGCGTGCCTACAGGTGAGATGTATCAAACCTTGATAAGAGATAACGTGGAGAAATATAAAGTACCAACCAAGTAGATCCATTGTTTTTAAACACAGTCTGTAAAATGACTTTTGAAGCTGATTGGTTAGTTAGTACATTATCTCTCTCCAAGGTTTGACACATCTCCCCCTAGGTTTTCTGCTGTAACCAAAATGATATTGGGCAGCACGGATGGTGTAATGGTTAGCCTTACAACCTCACAGCACTGAGATCATGGGTTCAATTCCCACCATGGCTCTAACTGTGTGGAGTTTGTATATTCTCCCCATACTTGCGTGGGTTTCCTCCCACAATCCAAAAATTAACTGGTAGGTTAATTGGCTCCCTATAAAAGGAACCCTAGTGTGAATGTGTGTACATGTGGTAGGGACAGGGCCGGTTCTGGGGCTTTGCGCGCCCCGGGCGGCAATGGGGGGGCGTGGCTTCGTACAGGGGGCGTGGACTACTGTAGCGCTCTGAAATGTGCCCCCCGCTGCCGCTGGCAACCCCTACGTGGAGAGGTCCTTTAATGTGCGGTGCGCGATGACGTCATCGCGCACCGCACAGCAAAGGTCCTCTCCACGAAGGGAAACTCTAGTTTCCCTTCACAGCGGCCAGCGGCAGCGGGGGGCAGCGGGCAGCGGGGAGCACAGCAGCAGCGGATCTTGCCCTGGTGGGGCGCCCTCCGGAAGGCGGCGCCCCGGGCAAAAGTCCTGCTTGCCCGTGGCAAGATCCGCTACTGGGTAGGGAATATAGATTGTAAGCTCCACTAGGGCAGGGACTGATGTAAATGGCCAAGTATTCTCTGTAAAGCAATGAGGAATATGTGTGCGCTATATGAATAACCGGTAATAAATAAAAAAATAATATTGAATACATTAATTAAGAATTAATTTATTAAGATGTCTGATAGGGCAATAAAAAAAACAAAAAAAAAAACAGACTTCGCTATAATTTTCTCAGGTGTTTACTATAACACTTCTCAAACGGCAACTTCTGAAAACATGGAATGTATAAGGTTTTGTTTAAGTCCCTTGCCTCTTCCTCTTTTCTTAAAAGACCATTTAAAGGGCACAGAAGCCGTTTATCTGCAGACAGCACCATGAGCACATTTGAATGTTCATCATTTATCTCCTTGGCTTAAATAGGCCAGTGGGATTGTGAGTGATAGATCAAATCTGTCACTTTGGTGCGCTCTGACATTCATCAATAAAATCAATGCTTTTTGACACAAATCATCCACATATTATTTACAGTCCTGAATGGCACAAACAGGACTTTATGTGCTTAGAAGTTGAAATTCCTAACAAAAAAAGAAACAGATATGCTTTCTAAATAACACAGGCACAATTAACCTCCTGTGTATAGCATCTGTTTTATCATCTGTATTTTCTCCTATTTTAGCACTATTTTAGTTCAGTGTCTATTAAGAGAATGTGTCCCAAATGTATTAAGCCTTAAAAAGTAATAAAGTAGATACGGATAAAAAGTGATAAATGACCAACCAATCAGCCTCCTAACTGTCATGTAACAGGCTGTGTTTGAAAAATGACAGTTAGGAGCTGATTTGCTGGTCATTTATCGATCTTTATCTGTCTCCACTTAATCACTTTTTAAGGCTTAATACATTTGGGCCTATGGATAACACACCTCCCCCCCATTCCCCAGAATGTATTGTATTACGGGCCTAATTCAGACCTGATCGCAGCAGCAAAATTGTTCTCTAATGGGCAAAAGCATGTGCACTCAGGGAAGAGGGGGAAGGGGCATATATAACATGTACAGGGAGATTTAGATTTGGGTGGAGTGTGTTCAAACTGAAATCTAAATTGCAGTGTAAAAAAAAAAGCAGTCAGTATTTACCCTGCACAGAATCAATATAACCCACCCAAATCTAACTCTTTCTGCACATGTTATATCTGCCCCACCTGCACTGCACATGGTTTTGGCCATTATACCCCTTTCACACCGCACAAATAACCCAGTATTGACCAGGCATATTGCCGGGTCGGCACGGGTTGGTGTGCAGTGTCAAAGGGTCATGGTGGAATTACCGGGTCGACTGACCTGGTAATTCAACCCTGGAATAAAGCAGTGTTATTCCCGGGTTGAATATCGGGTCAGTGGCAGTGTGAACGGGACCCATTCACTACATAGGGAAGAGGCGGCGCAGAGATGAGCTCATCTCCCAGCTCCGCCTCCACCCCCGCTACTGGATACGCTCCCCCCCCCCCCCCCCCGCCACCATGGCAACCGACCCGGCAAACCGGGTCGGGAAGCCAGTAGTCGGGGTCCAATGCCTGATCCCACCTGGGAAGGACCCGTTTCCAATTCCCAGGTGGAATCCGGCATTGGCGGTGTGAAAGGGGTATTAGAGAACATTTTTGCTGCTGCGATCAGGTCTGAATTAGGCCCTACGATAGTAGAAGGTGTAATGCCTTTATAGGTTATGGAACTCATTAAAGACTTCTATTATGCTTATCATGAACAGCTGGGGTATAATATTGCATTTATAGCTTCATATCAGATATATTATAAGTTACTATTTAGCATAGCCACGCAAACATTCTTTGAAAGGTAAACTGCGTATTGGGAGCTATGAATAACACCTCATTTCACAATAAACACAGTGAAAGGTCAGTAGCCAATCATTTTGAAAATGTAGAAACATTCAAATAATGGTTTCCTTCACGTCAGCTGGTTACCATGGGAGCGACTGAGCACTTTTCTTACATAAAAACTGCTTTTATAGTGGACGTGTGACACCACCCTACACTGGCAGGAATGGCCAAGACTGGAATATACATTGTAAATAAAAAATAAAAAAATGCCTTCTACACTATAAACACTCTACAAACACAAAGCTCCGCTCATTACTATATGCTAGTGTCGGAGGGATTAAGAGCTGCATTGAAAACTCAGCTCAGAATCTCCCCATCTGGCACTAGCCTTGCACAGAAAGGCTAAAAGCAACTAGACTCTACTGAGCATCGGAATACTCTAATACATTTACCATGCTGGAACTGCTCTGTCTCAATGGTCCCTAGCCCTCATTTGCACTCAGTAAATAAGCTCTTTGACCTGGTTCACTTATTGTCAGTGCTACTGTAATCAATAAATGAAATAATAGATGTATAATGGCTAGAAACAGCCTACACATGCCAAGAGAAGAAGGAAAATCATTGCTATCTGACATGTCTAATACGGAATGTACACATTTTGTAGGTCCAAAAACATCATTTAGGAGAAATGCACAGGTAGCCATAGTTTATTTACAGCGGGGGTCATTCCGAGTTGTTTGCTCTGTATTTTTCTTCGCATCGCAGCGATTTTCCGCTAACTGCGCATGCGCAATGTTCGCACTGCGACTGCGTCAAGTAAATTTGCTATGCAGTTAGGTATTTTACTCACGGCATTACGAGATTTTTTCTTCGTTCTGGTGATCGTAATGTGATTGACAGGAAGTGGGTGTTTCTGGGCGGAAACTGGCCGTTTTATGGGAGTGTGTGAAAAAACGCTACCGTTTCTGGGAAAAACGCGGGAGTGGCTGGAGAAACGGAGGAGTGTCTGGGCGAACGCTGGGTGTGTTTGTGACGTCAAACCAGGAATGACAAACACTGAACTGATCGCAGATGCCGAGTAAGTTTGAAGCTACTCAGAAACTGCTAAGAAGTGTCTAATCGCAATTTTGCAAAGCTTTCGTTCGCAATTTTGATAAGCTAAGATTCACTCCCAGTAGGCGGCGGCTTAGCGTGTGCAAAGCTGCTAAAAGCAGCTTGCGAGCGAACAACTCGGAATGACCCCCAGTATTCAATGCAGAATTTACAAATGCATTTATTTCTCCTTATTACACCGTAATACACGCTCTAATCTGCATTATTTACTCTTTATGCAACATTGCGCCTGATAGAGAGGTGGTCGCAAACCAGGTCTGTGGTGCGTCTTTGGTCGCAGCGGATCTTAGAAGATATTCTGCAGCCATCTTCTGTACAGAGACGCCCACTGGTTGCTTCTTATATCCGCCGCTTGCGTCTGAAGACACAGCCTTAGTTGCACATTGGGAACTTTGGTTGCACTTTCGGACCTCTGGGTGTCCGTCGCAACTGAGATGCGTGGGACAGAAGAGCTGCGTTCAAAGGTATAATCGCTGGCTGCAAAGCACCCCCAAAACAGTTGTGACACACCTGCGTTTTTGTCACCACTAACCATAGCCTCCCTCAAGTGTTTGCTAGCTGACAACCAAACTTCGTCGTCTAAATGCATACTGCGACCGCCATCGCAAGACCATTGCAGAACATGCGCAGTACAGTTTAGATATATGCGCAGTAGACAAAACATTGGCCAGTTGTGAAAATATCTAAACTGTGTCCACCTCTTCCTGGCCACTGTGCAAATGTCTGGTCTGGGACTAACGGGGTTAATTCCAAGTTGATCGCAGCAGGAAATTTTTTAGCAGTTGGGCAAAACCATGTGCACTGCAGGCGGGGCAGATATAACATGTGCAGAGAGAGTTAGATTTAGGTGTGGTGGGTTCAATCTGCAATCTAAATTGCAGTGTAAAAATAAAGCAGCCAGTATTTACCCTGCACAGAAATAAAATAACCCACCCAAATCTAACTCTCTCTGCAAATATTATATCTGCCCCCCCTGCAGTGCACAGTTTTGGCCAACTGCTAAAAAATTTCCTGCTGCGATCAACTTGGAATTACCCCCAACATGCGGATGTCGTCAGGAAAAAGTACTGGTTATTATTTGCATTTATTTACACGTACTTATATAACGACAGAATGTTCATGTTTATTATCAAATGTAAACCCCCACCAAAATGTACTAATTTAAACTTTTCTTCTCTCTTCGAAAATACAGCTCGGTCGTCTCTTATATATAGAATATAGAATTATTGTAACCAGAGGTTGGGAGTGCCTTTATCAAGACTGGCCGCTAACAGGATTTGCTGTATGCAATATACTGTATAGTCTATTTGGTAAACTTACTGTACTGTACTCTGTAGTCATTTGTGATTTGTAAAAGGTTGATGGGTATTCAGCAGTAAGTTTAGGTACAGCAGGAGTGAGACAGCAGTTGTACAATGTTTGGTTAATTAAATTCTCTAGCAGGGTGTGGTATGAGTTGCCGGCGGCCGAGTCCCCGGCAGCCAGCATACCGGCGCCGGGATCCCGATCGCCAGTTTGCCGACAGAGGGGTGAGCGCAAATGAACCCCTTGCGGGTTCGCTGCGCTTGCCACGCTGCTGGCACGGTGGCGCACAATGCTATCTATTCTCCCTCCAGGGGGGTCGTGGACCCCCAAGAGGGAGAAAAGGTGTCGGTATGCCGGTTGTCGGGATTCTGGTGCCGGTATACTGTGCGCCGGGATCCCATCAACCGGTATACTGAATACCACCCCTCTAGCATATATGTGCACATATACTGTATATGTTTAATGAGAGCTGTCATAATGGAAGCTGATATTGCTCTGCTGGGAACTGCTGCTCTCTCTCATAACTATAAGGGCAAATTCAATTTGCTGTGGGGTTTTATCCCATGGCTACTTGTTGGCTAAAATCCCCACAGCGCGGTAAAAGGCTATTCAATTAAAAAGCCTTTTCCCCGAGCCTAAAAATCTGGATGCAGGCATGGAAACCCACTGATTCCGCATAAACAGCGGAATCAATGGGGTTTTCCCATGCGTAAACCCCTGCTTATCCATTTTTTCCAAAGACTTCTATGAAGTTCAACTTCTGGGATTCGCGCATGGGGCAGTACCCGCTAAATGGATTGTTACGGTGTGACAATTAGCATTTGGGAACAATTCTGAGACTGCTGGAGTAAGATAATCTTCCAAGATCAAAAATCAGAAAGCCTTTTATTTATTATTTGTTTATTGCTATAAGCCCATAAAACAGTGTTCATTTATATTGGGCACCATCACATCATCACTTTTTGCCATTGATACCTGGCACACAATAGGCTTGTAGAGAAACCATCCACAATGTGAATGAGGGAATGAATCAATCAGTGTCAGCCTGCCGGAATATTTCATCTATATAGTACCAAGCAGAGTCAGACTGGGGCATGTAGGGCCCACCGGGGGAATACAGTGGTAGATGCCCATGTTTAGGGGTGTGGCCAGTCTCTCGATGGGCTGTGCCCAGCCGCCACAGTAGTTTGCCTTACCATTTTGCATGGGTTGGTCCCCTAGATAAACATATACAGTAAATACTGCAGTGTATGCATGATAATGTACTAGATTAGTAACAGCACAGTCTGGAACCTGATCCCTAAAGGAGGGGGTGGGGCCCCAGGCTGTGGGGCCCACCGGTGGTTTCCCCTGTACCCCTGTGGGCCAGTCCAACCCTGGTACCAAGAGACCTGTATTCTGTCCCCTATTCATTTAGTTTGTTGGTGAATGTAAGTACGACCATTGTTCAATGATATTTTCCTTTACCATATATGTGTATGGTACTATGCTTCGATGGGAACTGTCATAATGAAAGTTTGTGTTGCTCTACATGGCCCTATCAGAAGAGGAGTGATTGCTCTCAGATTGGACCTGATTCAGAGATTGTTGGTAATGCAGCCGCGATCTCAGCCACTCTCTCAATAGCGGTTGCGGAAATATGCAAATGCTAATCTCAGCCTTCCGCCTTCCCTTTGTCCTGATATTGTAATCACTCAAACATCAATGCAACATTGTTCCCACATTTCTAGTAGTTGCGGGAAATAATAGCATGTGAAATGGCTTTATTAAGAATACAAAGAGAAAAAGTGAACAGTATCCCCATCCAATAGATGAGAGAACCTTAAAACTGCCCAGATGATCACAGCTTCATTCCATTGCTAAATAAACCAATAATATGGAAACAAATGTGGGAAAACACATAAGGGATCATGAAAACAGCAAGCAGCAGTCTTCAATAAAGGTCCCTGACATTCATGGGCCAATTTTATACATTTTCTAAAATTATTTCTGCCCTTCCAAAAATCAAGTGGTGAATTATTAGGTCAATAGGAGTACCATCAACCATATGATGAACATTCGTAGGGCTGAAACAATATGCAGCCAATCAGGTTATTAGAACATTTACAGGGCTAGACCAAAAGTCTAGAATATTAAAAGGCTCAAAGCTTAAAAGTAAAAAAAAAAAAAAAAATAGTAATTAAAAAAAAAAAAAACTTGCAATGTTGTTGCATATATTTTATATTTGTGGTTCATGGGTCAATGTCTCCAGGCTAAGGACAAGACCCACCCACTGTCTCCGGTTGGCATCTGATATCATGTCATGGGTCCTTGTGTGATACTGATAAAATCTAATATACTGTACCTTAGACCAATTACCATGTGGTTAAAAGTGCCACACTTAGAAGGTTAAAGAAAACATAATTTTATAAAAGATATATAAAGATGACATCCAATTCTTTGTGAAAAATGGATCTGGGTATTTTGTTGCAGTCAGATGAGAAATGCACAGTACTAATGCGCTTACTATTTTTTGTTACTGTTAAACCAGTTTATTTTTACCATATGGTTCTGAGCAGTGAAGGATTCCTCTTCATGTGTCTGTAACTTTAGAATATTTACGGCTGACAATTTCAGAAGCATTTCACGCAAGAGTCATTTTCAATACAAAACGTTCGCTTCACTACTGGCTACGATGAAAGATTTTCTACACACATCTTATAAATCTGGAATGTATTCTGATTTCTATCTTGAATAAAAGTGTGTAAGTTCTGCCTTCCTCTGGTCCTTCAGTGCATAACATCTGTTCAGAAACAGCTAATATCGTATCTGTTCATCTTGCTCACAGGTAATGTATAGCAGATTTCTATAACAACTAATATTGCCTTTACTAAACTACTATTGATGCTATAAAATCAGGGCCACATTAACAATGGGGCAGATGGAGCTTCAGCTCCAGGCCTCCACATAAACATACTGAAGGCCCATCACCATGGCTACATGATGACCACTAGCCACCAGCTGGCCACATGGTCAGCCATAAATCATAACTATTATGCTTGAATTTCTATTTTTATCGCAAAATTATGCAATTTTTAAAATATATTTACATATTTAGGAGCTGATAGTGTAGGGGTGTACACACCCACATGGCTCAGGCCACACCCACACGTTCCTCCCCCATTTCTCAAAATAGGCCCTTGAATATTTTTAGCCTCAGGCCCATGTGGACTTAATCCAGCCCTGTATAAAATCCATGTCATGGAATATAGTTTTTTTAAATGTAAACTAAACATACAGTAATTGGATACAAGACCTCACTCCTTTAATTTAATAATATTAAAATAAATGGGTTGGGTACGAAATGGCATCTATCAGGATCCTGATGGTCAGAATCCCAAGGGCCACAATGGCGATGGATCCCGGTAAATATTCTAATCCTAACCGTAACGGTCCCTTCTGCAGCCTAACCCTAAATCTTGCCCTAGTGCCTAGGCCTAACCCTCCATCTAGTGCCTAGGCCTAACCCTAACTAACCCTAACCCTTATACTCACTGTGAGTATTGTGACCATCGGGATTCCGCTGTCGGGATTCTGACCATCGATATTCTGACAGCCAGGATCCTGACTACATCCCAAATAGATGAGTCTTCAAGTACTATTTAGAAATATTGTGAAATACAGTATATTGCATATATATTTTATATGATACAAAACTCTCAAAGCACATCTAACAATGAGCTCAGCTGAAAAGACCAACAAGAAATGTATAAAAGATATAACTTAAGTACTAACAGTCCATTGCTTCAGGAGGTCAGATGCTGCACACCAAATCAGCAGATGTCATTGTTTAATGAACACCTGGGCAGGAGATGCAATAAGAATCCAATGTATTTTGTAGCCCAATGATTTGTAATTCATTCTTGAAAAAAATTATAAAACTCCAGTCTTTATCAATACATTGGTAAAAATGGCAATATAGAAAGAATATGTGCATAACACAACCTTGTTCAGTTTTTATGGTTGCCATTTTTCAGTGAGTTTTTTAAAAGTTCAAAAAATTAAGTCAAGTGATCACTTCCCTTACGTAATACATTCCGGAGAAATGTGCCATTTGCAAACTGATTGGAAGTTATGCAGGCTGCTCCAAAAGATCATTTTGCAGTGGCTGCCACCAGGACTCTATAGAGCCTGTCCTGGCGATGACAAAAAAGTACAGCTATTGCTTGCACAGTAGCGCGGCTGCATCTGAACCTGTAGGTAAAGCGATTGCATAAGTGATTACTTTATTTCTCTTACGTCCTAGAGGATGCTGGGGTCCATTTTAGTACCATGGGGTATAGACGGTTCCGCAGGAGCCTTCAGCACTTTAAGACTTTTCAACAGTGTGAACTGGCTCCTCCCTCTATGCCCCTCCTCCAGACCTCAGTTTAGAAAATGTGCCCAGGAAACTGGATGCACACTAGTGGAGCTCTACAGAGCTTTGCTGGAAAAATACTTTCTCAGGTTTTTTATTTTACAGGGAAGCTGCTGGCATGGGACTTAGGGGGGGGGGGATGTAGGAACCAACATCTAAAATAGTTAATGCTTCTGCTTCCGCTGACAGGACATAATTAGCTCCTGAAGGGTACTGAACACAGCCCAAGCCTGGCCAGCGTTCACTCCCACAGCACTGCCGCCACCCCCTAACAGATCCAGAAGTCAGAAGACTGGTGGGTATATTACTGGAGTCCTGCAGAGAGGGGATCCTCCGGTCATCGTTGGCGGCATACAGGTACATGCGCAGCGCATGGCCATCCCCAGCCAGTTTAAATATTACAATGCTGAGGCTGAAGGGCGGGGCTTCTCCTCAGACTTGCCAGAACACTCACTGGGTGCCATTTTCTCCTGCAGAAACACCAGTGTGAAGCTCCTGAACGCTGTTTCTCCTCATGACAATGGTGATACAAGTACAGGGTGTTATCGAAGGGGCAGAGAGTGTTCATTATAATTAGGTCTGTGGGCCTATTATTGGTATATGCGCTGTAAGTGGGTAATATTTCCACAATTCACAATAAGGCGCAGTGTGTGGACTCGCAAATCCTTCTGTGTCTCTCTGACAGACTTTAGTGTGGGTCTGTTCCCCAGGAAGAACCCATTTTAGATGCACAAGAGGGTAATGTGGTGGCCCTTTCCTCTCAGAAGGAGCCGGAGTGGGTGAGAATGTTGCAAAAGAATATGTCAATGCTTGCAAAGAAATTCTCTGAGTCTGAACAACAGACTAAATATTGGAGGCAGTCTGTGGAGGATACACTGTTTACTGACCCATCCATATCATCCACTCGAGTCCCATCCAGTTCCCAGAAAAGATCTCTGGCCCAGATAATGCAAGGGGACACAGACACAGATTCCGACTCTGACGTCGACACTGGGGATTTGAGAGTGTAGACCCCAAATTAGCCAAAAGCATACAATGTATGGTAGTTGCTATAAAGGAAGTGCTGGAGTTTCCCAAAACAACACTGGTCACTGAGGAAAAGGATTATTTTAAATTAAATAAAAAGCAGGTTGTGACCTTTTCTTCCTTCAAAGGATTTGAATGCGTTCTTTGAAGAATCCTAGCCTAACCCAGAGAAGAAATGTACCCTTCCCAGAAGGATACGTGTAGCGTACCCTTTCCCTGAGGAAGACAGGCAAAAATGGGAGACTCCCCCAGTGATAGACACCTCAGTTTCTCGGCTACTAAGAAAATTGTTTTGCCTGCCCCTGGTTCAGCCCCTTTAATAGATCCAGCTGACCGTAAATTAGAAACAACTCTGAAATCCATATATACGGCTAACTGAACGGTGCTCAGGCCCACCATTGCTTGTGTGTTGGTGGGTAACGCTGTGGAAAAATGGTCTGACAACTTGCTTGTTAACATAGACTTAGTTGACAGGGATGAAATCTTGTCAACAAAAGCCAGTATTTCACTCTTGTGGTGGCTTCAAAGTTCTCACCTCCTGGAGGGACGCAGGTTCGGGATTCAGACTTGGATCCTGGTGACCACAGATACAAGCCTCTGAGGTTGGGGAGCAGTCACGCAAGGGGAAAGCTTCCAAGGACAATGGTCAAGTCAGGAAGTACTCCTTCACATAAACATTCTGGATTAGATTAACCTCGCAGCTGCATTCAGAATGGATTGTAGTGGTGAGAGTCTTGTTTTGGGAAGACCAGTTAGGAGACTATTGCAATAAACAATGCGGGAGATAATGAGAGCGTGGATTAGAGTTTTAGCAGTGTCTTGTGTAAGGTATGACTGTATTTTGGATATGTTTTTTAGATGCATGTAACATGATTTTGAGACAGATTGAATGTGGGGAACAAAGGACAGATCAGAATCAAGGATGACACCTAGGCAACGAGTTTGTGGGGTAGGGCAGATTGTCGAGTTTTCAACAGTGATAGAGATATCAGCTTGGTACCATATTATAGAAATAGGTTTGTTCTGTATCTTATACTCAGTTCTTGTTAGTAAAACAGAGTGGGATACTAGGGGCAGAAACAGGTCTGACAAACACAAGTGACAAGACAGAGTAAAGGGCAGGACGTACATACTACTAAGTATGCTTATAAGGTGTACAGAGGGATAATAGACCAGACCTACTGTATACCTGTAGTAGACATACTGTAATTAAGAAAACATTTGATGACTGAGTGCATTTAAGGAGACTATTTTGGAAATTCCTTATTCATTAAAACTACTTTTCTTCTATGTTTTGAAGATGGCATTCTGGAAAGAATATTCAAAGGATACAACCTCAAGTCAAGGTAAATAATCAAGTAAATGTTTATATCGCAGAATCTCTGTCATGGTATTAGTAATATAACAGAAGATTAGCTGAAGGCTGCATAAGCCTGAGGCCATATAAGAGCCCAACTTTTGGTGATTGGTTGTTTATGACTAAGCAGTTGCTAGGCAGATCATGTTTCCGGTGGTTTTTTCCTATAGGATCAGAGGGTTGTCTGTCAAGCTTTAAGGGGTTGGTCTCAGGATAGTATATAGGGCAGGGTCATGTGCCTCAGACTTCCTCTTGCCATTTATTGTATGCCCTGGAAGGCTGAGTATATTGCTGCCCTTGGGTACTGTGATGGTTTACCTTGTATTTCTTTCATTTGCATCCCTGATTTTACTTGCATTTGTAATATTTCTGTATCAATTGCTCCCTCCCTTGCCCTCCCTCCTCACTTATTATCGTGCCGTGCTTACTATTAATTTTTACTGCCCTATTCATGCCGCGTCCCCGGCGTTCCACCCCCCCTCCCGCCGCCTCGTGGAGGCCGCTGGTGCTCGCCGCCCGCGGTCCCGCAGTGCGGCCCCCTGGAGTTTGCCCCCGGCGTCTGTTCTGTCGCGTCGGGGTCGGGCCGCTGCAGCCCGTGCCCCTGCCGGTGACAAACGTGCGGCCAGCGGGCGCACTGCCCGTGCTGCCGCGAGGTAGGCCTTGGCCAGGCCGCGGTCGCGAGTGTCCCCTGCGGCCACTGTGCGCCTGACGGCTCCCTCGCCCGGCGCGGCCGGAGCTAACGTGTCTCCCCTTCACCCCCCGCCGGCGGTTGCAGTCAGCCTAGCTGCGGCTCGGCTCCCCTTCCCCTCCTGTCGGCGGCTCTGGCCAGCGGCGCGGGCGCCCTCGTGGTGCCTGGCTTCCGCGGGCGGGCTGCAGGGGGCAAGGGGGGGCACACACTGACAGGGGGGCAATATGTTTTGGGTTTACAGGGAGACCCTGTGCTCTCTTTTCCATGGGCAGCTGGGGATGGGCTCTCCCCTGCGGGGGGGTCCATTTCCCCCCCGTATATATGGTTGGGGATGGCATAGTGAGGGCTGGGGTTTTCGCAAGTGGCCGCGTCGGGGTCCCCCCGGGCAGCTCCGGTGCTGGGTTCCCCGGCAGGGGGGGGCATTTTCTTTTGGGTCCTGGTCACTCGCTGGTTAGGTTCCCGCGTCGGCATCCCCGGGCGTCGGGCTCCAGGCTCCTCCCCCCGGCCCATTGGGGGCAGTGCAGCTTGCGGCGACGCAGTCGTCTATGGCGGCTGCATTCCACCTGCCTGGCCCTCCTCCGTCGTTTGCTGCGCCTCACGGTTTTGCCGGGGGACAGTTTTTTCCCGGTGGCCTTCCCTGGCCAGTTGCGCAGGCGTTACCCGGGTCCTCCGGAGCGCCTTTCTCGGGCCTCCTGTTTTATTCTTCACTGCATTTTTACCCGTATGGGGACAGCACGGCCGCGGGCGTCCTACCCACGTGGTCGGCCAGTGGTCGCCCCCCCCTTCCGCCGCCTGCATGGCTTCCTGCCTACACCGTGGTTGGCGCGACGGGGGTCGGGTCTGTCTTCCCCCACGCCCTTCGTGGTCCTCTCCCGCCGCGTCCCGCTGGCCCCCCTCCGCCGAGCGTTGGTGCTTTGCCCCCCCTCCCGCCTGTTCCCTCCATTTCTGTTGATGCAATGTTTTCTCCTGTGCCTGTTGTCCTCTCTGTTTCATCCTCTCAGGTGCTGGCATGTTCCGGGTCTTCGTCGCGGAGGGGCCGGAAGTCAGAAGGACAGCGGCCGTGGCACCGACGGAAGTTGTTCCATCGCCGCCGGAGTCGGGTGCAACAGAAGACGCTGTTCCGGGTCCTTCAGGCGCGGGTGAGCTTGCTATTACTTCCCATTGTTCCTCTAGCACTGCTTCCACCTCTTCTAGTAGTGTTTCTTCTGGTTCCCCTTGGCGCCCGCGTAAACTTGCTAGCTTACTGCGTGGCTAAGGCAGCGCAGATGGCGCCAGCGACATCGGTTCCCTCTGAGCCCCCCAGTTCTCCGGTACTGGTGCGTTGCGCCAATATGGCTGTTACGAGGGGTGTTCGCAAGCGGTTGCGGGAGACAATCGGGAAAGGGAAGTACGTCGACGTCTTCACCCTTACGGATGAGACGCGCCAGACTTTTGACGCATCTAAGAAAACGGGGGGCATTGGGGACAATGCTTTCCGTACTGTTCACCTGTGGTTGCGGGGTTTCTCGGTTTTCACGGCTGCTACACCGAATCGCGGCCCACAGAGTATACCACCTTGGTTAAATATCTTTCTGGTGCATGACATGTACGTAAAATCCAAGGGCCCAGCTTGGGAGGTTGCAACGGGAGATTCCGTCGTAACCGGGTTAGCAACCCCATTCTGACCGCGGGTTTCAAGGTTGTCGAGGTTTGGTTGGAGGTCACGCAGCAGGCAAGCCCACGGCGGACGCCGCGGTAAAAATGCCCGTGGCGTCCGGTGTTTAGGGTTCCTGCTCCTCGAAGAATGGCAAGGGTTTTGCCATAACGTAGGTAAATGCACTAGGGGCGTAGATTGTCGTTTTCACCACTTGTGCAAGTTGTGCGGGTCACCCGGCAAGGGACTGCATCTCGGCGGCGAGCGGAAAGCCCTCCGCTCCTGCCGAGGCCGGGGGAGTCGGTAAGTAAGGCTCCCTCCCCTATTCGGGTTCCCGAATTGCGCATCTGGCTTACTTGATACCCCAACAAACCAGCAGCGTTTTTCCTTTTGGAGGGTTTTAGTCATGGTTTTCGCCTGCCCATTTCGGATTCGATGCACGTGGTGGCGCGCCGAAATTTGAAGGCGGCTTGCGAATTCCCGCACGTGGTCAGGCGGAAAGAGGACGCGGAGATCAGCGTGGGGCGCATGTGTGGGCCCTACGCCTTTCCCCCTCTGCCCTCCTTGTGCATCTCTCCCATGGGGGGGGGGCCCCGGGTAAGTTCCGCCAGATAAAGCACTTATCGCATCCTCCTGGCGTTCGGTTAATGACTCTATTCCCGAGGCCGTGTACAGGAGCGTTATCAGTCCTTTGATGAGGCTCTGCGCTGGGTTCGGGGCGGTGGTCCGGGGGGCCTGTTTGGCAATATTAGACGGGGAAACGACTTTCGGCGACTTCCCCTGCACCCGTATTCCCTGCGGTTTCGGGGTTCAAATTGGGGGCAGAATTTTATGTGGATCGGTGTCTCCCCATGGGCTGTTCAGGCTCCTGCGCCTATTTTGAGGGATTTAGCTTTTTTTTTTTTTTTGCGTTGGTCTGTCCAGGCCGCCTTCGATCACCTCGGGGTGGCTCACTACCGGGACGATTTTCTCTTGTGGGCCCATGGGGCATTTCGGTCTGGGGCGATATTCTGTCAGTTGCCAGGTACTTGTTCGAAAGTTTGGGGGTTCCCGTCGCGCCGGACAAGTGGGAGGGCCCCTATAGTTGTCTTAGCTATTTGAGAATGGAAATAGAAACAGGGGCGGGCTGCTGTTGCCTCCCTGAGGATAAAGTGCGTAAGCTTTTGGGTTTAATTCACGATTGTTTGGACAGGCGCAGGGTTCGTTTTAAGCTGATACAGTCGTTGCTGGGTTCCTTCAACTTTGCGTGCCGGATTGGCCCCATGGGTAGGGTTTTCTGTCGCAAACTTGAATGGGCCTCGGCGGGTACGGTCGGGCAGCATCATATCGTGGATGATTTAGCGAGTTTGGGATTCTTCTCGGGTGTACTTCAACAGGGAGGTTTTTGCGGCCTCCCCCTTGTTGATCCACCGGTGGGCTACGGTTGTCACTGATACCTCAGGCAGTCATGGATTTGGGGCATTTTTTGCAGGCTCATGGTGCGCTGCTGCTTGGCCGTCCTCTTGGGTGGCACGGGGTTTCGCCAAGAACCTCCTTGCTGGAGTTGTTCCCGAGCATTGTTGCCCTGGAATTGTGGGCCTGCCAGTCTCGAATCGGGACATCTCCTTCCGTTGCGAAAATTTGGGAGTGGTGCACGCTATCAATAATTAGCGTTCTTCTTCTCCACAGGCTTTGCGTTTTTTGCGACATCTGGTGCTGGTTTGCTTGCGGTCCAATATCGATTTCGGGGCCCGTCACGTTCCCGGAAGCGACAACGAGTTGCGCAGGCGTTGTCTCGATTCCAGTTTGATAAATTCCGGGCGTTGGTTCTGGGAACGGCAGCGGAGGGTTTACCGTGCCCGCCTTCTGTCTGGCGGGTTGTCGAGTCGGGTTAGCTGCTCTGGCCAAGTGTGCGTGGCTCCTTCCATGCTCAGGGCGTATGATGCGGCCTGGCGTGATTGGTCGCCCCGTTTTAAGTAGGTACGGTGTGGCGGGGGATTTCCCGGCGGACGTTGTGATGGCCTTTGTTTGGGAGCCTTATCAAGGGGGTGGGTCAAAAGCGGGCATGTCTTCTGCCCTTGCAGGCATTTTTTCCTTTCACTTTCGGCTCCACGGGATGACGGACCCCCGGGTCCGTTGTCCTTTCCATAGCACTTGAAGGATGGGCCAGGATGCGACCGGCGCCTGCGAACTCTCGCAGACCCGTGACTTTGCAGCTTCTAATGGAGTTGCTGCGTGTGCTGCCTCGAATTGCGACCTCGGTTTTCGAGGTGGTCCCTTTGTTAGTCGTGTTTGGCCCTAGCTTTCATTGGGGCTTTCAGAGTGAGCGAGTTAGGGGCGTGCAGTAAGGCATCTCGTGAGTCCGGTATGCTTTACAGGAATGTGCGCCTGCAGGATGGCCTGTTGCTCTGTAGGATTGTGCGGTCCAAGACAGATGAACAGGTCGGGGTCGCTGGGTGTCCTTGGAGGCCCAGGAGGATGGAGTGCTTGCCCGCTGCGGCGGGCACGGGAGTATCTCCGGTTGAGGCCTTCGGGTGGCGACCAGTTGCTAGTGCATGCGCACGCTGGCCCGCTGAATAAGTTCACTTTGCTGCAGTGTTTAAGAAATGTTGGAGGCGCTAGGCTTGCGCAGGGCGGACTTGGGTACCCATTCCTTTCGGCTTGGGGTGGCTACACATGCCGCGGCTACGGGCTCCTCCCCGGCGGCTGTTCGGTTGCTGGGCCGTTGGAAGTCTGCCTCCTATAAGTCTTATGTCCGTTTTGATACGATGTAGTTGCGCCTGTTGCGCTAACCCAAAAACTTGTTTACTCGTCGGTTTTTGAACGCTTACCGTTCAGGAAGCGAGGGTGTGAAGTGAATTTTTACATTTTTCTCCGAGGGGGCCTAAATTTCAATTGGCTGTTCTCTCAAGGCCCACGGGAGGTTTTTTGAGTTTTCTCCTTCACTTGGGTTATTTCAGTTATTGCATTATCTGTTTTGTGTTAAAATTTCTCATGTTAGGGTGTTTTTCTTTTTCAGCTGTCGTTGATTTTGGGGAGCATGTGTGGCTGGTTGGCCATACTTATATTTTTGGGCGGCGAGGCATCCCAGGGCGGCTGATGTTTTCGGAGCTAGGGAGTTGCGTTGGGTAGGTGTCAGGGGCTTGCTTTGGGGTGATTTGTTGCGGCTCCTTTTTCATCGTGAGCGCCGCTGGGGTCGCCCCAGTTGTATCGTCCTGCATTTAGGTTGCAATGATTTGGGCCGAGTTAAGGGCATAGATTTAATTGTGTCCATTAAGGCGGGTTTGGTGGCGATTCGTTGTCACTGGGCAGGAGTCTGTATTGTGTGGTCGGAGATAGGGCCGCATTTTCAGTGGCGGGGTGCGGTGTGTTTCTCAGCTCTGGAGAAGGCTCGCCAGAAGGCAAATGCGGCGGTATCTCTGTTTGTTAGGGCCATAGGGGGAGTAGCTGTCAGGCATCCTTTACTTGTGCTGCGTAACCGGCAGTTCTACAAGGAGGATGGGGTTCATCTTTCTCCGGACGGAGTTCAGTTTTTCCTGTAGGAGGTTTTTTGGTCCTTTTCGTTAGGGCTATTTAGTTTGTTCTTAGTTTGTTCTTCTTTGTTGGTTCGGATGGGGGTGGCGGTTTTGTAAACCTTTGGTAGCGGGAAGTCGCTACCAACCAGCGGTCAAACGGGCATAAGTGGTCATTGTGGGGCACCCTTTTTAGAAGGACGGCAGGTGTGTCCTGCTCTTGCGGTTGGACATTTAGACGTTCCCCTGCGGGAACCGAACGTTTGCCAGAGAAAAGAGTGGTGAGGCCAGCACAATGCGGGTTATGCAGGAAGGAGGCAGGGTTTGGGTACTCCCCTCCTTGGTTGGTGGATTTCATCCAGGTGACTGGAGCTGGCGTCTGGTAGCGACTTTTCCTTTGCCATCCTCCAATCTAAATTTAATTTTGCAATCTAAATCAATTCCAATTTAATTCCAATTATAGTTTAAAGAGTTGGTCAGCGATCAATAAATATCGTCTGACCTTTAACTCCAGCTACCGTGTCCGTGTCTTTATTTCAGTGTGTGTCATTTTATTTTAGTGATAAGCTAGCTTAAGAAAGGTTTATGTAATCACAATAAAGTTATGAGCGCCTTATATATTGTTTATGGCGTTGAGCTCATTAGTTAGAGACTATCAAGTATAATGATCATCATAGGTCAACAAATAATTGTATAAATCTCTTTTCGCCTTCTCTCCGAATTGTTCCAATCATATTTGTCGAAGCCATAGGGGTTTATTTACAAACTGGTTCTTTGTGCATGCACCACATATGCATCCTGATTTTATATGCATAGACCTGCAGTACAGATTCGGTCGCATGGTAGCAGAACTGTAATTACACATTCGGACACACAGACACACAGATCTACACCAGTGACATTTACATAAAGAAGCAGCGTCTGATTCAGAATCTGCCCCTATGTGTATAAATACAAAACAAATAATCACATAACAATCAATAAAAAGATGGTAAGAAAAACACATGTGGATTATCCTTATGTCAAACTCTTAATTCGGTTGTTAACAATAAGCCGTCTATAAAATAGTCTTGTAATTACATAATAACATTAATGAACCACAATTCTATTAATCACTTGCTCCCCAAAAAGAAAAACCTGAAGGGAAATATTAATCATTGCTTCCCTTAAGGCCCATACACACTTGACGATATAATGAACAACGTCGTTCATTTCAGCCCTCATCAACGACGTCACTCATTATATCGTCAAGTGTGTATGCATCCGACGACCACCGATGCGCGGCCCCGCGGGACGTTAACGACCCTCGCTTATCTATGGAGCATGTATGCTCAATTTCCACTATGGTCGTTACCGACCAGAGACGTCGTTGAATGTGTATGGTGTGAAAGACCAACGACCAAGCCACTGTTCACCAGCCCTGTTCCCAGCTCATTATTTTAATAAACTGTTCAGCTTGGATGCTTCAACGATGAATGGTCTTTGGTCTTTGGTCTTTCGTCTTTGGTCGTTGGTAGTGTGTATGCTCATGTCGTTTGCTCAGCTGTTCAAGGGAAGTTCAAGGGAAATCGTTAACGACGGTCGTTAACGATGTGTGCATCGTCAAGTGTGTATGGGCCTTTAGTGTACAAGAAATGATGGTGCAGAGTATGTGCAAACATAAAACAAATACTTCCAATGGTGGTAAGTGTATCTAACCAGAGACCATATACACATTCACAAATATATGCAAATTAAAGCCCATTGTGGTTATCTGCGATTATTTGTCTTGTGCGTTTGTACACATTGGGGGAAATGTAATTGGTATTGATTAACCCTGCTAAAACCCACAATTCCAATTCTATGAATCAATCAGCGCAGCCCTATTCATTCCTATGGAGAGCGTCCACAAGTGACCTCTCATTAGTGGCTAAGTTCCAACAGGGACAAGTAGGATCGTCTTGTGGTTTTTTCTTGTTTTTTTTTATTTTTATGCCAAGAACCTTGATGCCTTCATGCAACTATGAGGACCTATTGCATTGGATGGAGTAATAAATGGGGAAAATGAGGGGTGTAATGGAGAGTTTATTTAATAATGGATTTTCTATGGTGTGTGTGTCCTGGTTTTGTTTAAATATATATTTTTTGCAGGTGGCCTGTAGGTGTAGCGGGCCCTTGATGCCTAGGCATGCTGGCACTTTTCGGTTTGCCAAGTGCTAGCATGCCCAGGCAGCTTTGCTTGGACCAGCAGTTAATCTTTAAAAAAACAATATAATGTATATTATAATTTAAACATTAGCCCCATACCCAAATCCCACAGGGTACGGAGAAGCGGTGGTGTAGTAAGTTGGTGGTGCTGGGTTGGTGCGGTCCATCCCAGGATCACGATCAAGGAGGGAGCGACCGGGCTCCCCAAACAATGTTGGTCTGACCCTGTAAATGAGTAGAACAGGTGCCACTCCTGGATGGGGGCTGCTGCGGCTCAATGCATACAGCACAGAGTAGCTTCTGAGGACCCACATCAGAGTCATGTGACACATCACATCCATGAAGCTGATGAGGGAACCGCTCGGTGCTGTACCCACTGTGTATGTAGAACACATATAGCCGGAGGGATTAAAAAAGAGCTGGTCATATGAGATGAATACCTGGGGACACTGGGGGGCTCTGTGTAGCATGGGGTTAGGGGGTGCTGTGTACCTTCCAACCATTTGCTTTGGTGCTAGTGCTTTGGATAAGGGTGAATGTGAGAAGAGTCATAGTGCTTATTGGCACTAGGGCTTGTTGTACCCAGGAGGGGGGCAACACATTTTGTCTTGCGTATCCAATATCCCTGGGGACACTAGCCCTGGTGCCAGCTGGCCCATTGTTGAATTACCCCCACAATGTAGGTGTCCTCTCTGTGGTTCTACTAGCCCTGGGTGGTCAAGACTGGTGTTGGTAATGGTAAAATGAAGGGACACCACAGTCTTTGTTCCCATCATTCTTTCATACCAGCGCTTCTGCCTAGTCAATACCAGACTAGGCAGAAGCGCTAGTGCGGAGTGTGCTTAGAGTAAGGGACACTATGCCCCCCCCCCCTTTTTAATGAACATCCAGGGAGTTGCATAATTAACATTAGAAATCTTTCGAGGGCGTGTTGTGTCTCCGCGATTCGGATTTACCAAAGTTGCAGCTTGTGACCGGATGCACCTCGCTGCGCCAGGTGATCACAGATTTGTTTGAACCCACTTGATTCAGATATTCCCTCTCACCATCAGTAACCACCTGTTACTGACTTCACCCACTCTGTAGTGGGCGGGTAATTTGCTGCCACCACCACATTCCTACAATCGGCACCTGGAACCACTTATTTCCACTCAGGCTTCTACCTTCAGCGCCTGAAAACCACCTACTTCTGTGTATGCAAGGGCATGCTGCTGCAACACCTCTTGACTGGTGTCGGCTAATTCACACTGGTCCCTCCCCATGGACCAGTTCTCTGCAGGGTAGCTGGCAGAGGGCTGACCTTAGAGACACTGGTCTCACTCCAGCACAGCCAGAGAACCGAACAGAGTTTTGTACAATTCTGTTGGCCGCAGGATACAGCAGATGAAGATTTCTTGAAGCAAGTAGATGCTTATTGCTCCCCAGCATACAAGATGTTACAGAAGATCAGCCCTCCATTAGAGTCAGAGGATATCTACATACACATGCCCTCTTCTTATAATCAGAAGACACAATACAGCATGGTGAAATACTCCCCCTTATACCTTTTGGACTCAAAGCAACTGAACTGTCTTCTTGAAAACTAGATTTCATTTCTACAACACAGTTTGATTTAGCATAAAAGTGTCCAGGGGCTGAGCCTGTGAGTGGTAGTCCCAGGTACAAAGATATAATTGGGCCCTCCACCCCAGCCTAAGTTCACAATCACAATATGCCTCACGACAGTGGGTGACAGGGAAAGGCAGAGGGGGACAATGAAAGGCAAGGGGAAGCAGAGGGTCACAGGGAGAGGCAGTGGTTGTCAGGGAGAGGCAGTGGGTGTCAGGGAGAGGGTGACAGGGAGAGGCAGTGGTTGTCAGGGAGACGGTGACAGGGAGAGGCAGTGGTTGTCAGGGAGACAGTGACAGGGAGAGGCAGTGGTTGTCAGGGAGAGGGTGACAGAGAGACACAGTGAGTGTCAGGGAGAAGGTGACAGAGAGAGACAGTGGGTGTCAGGGAGAAGGTGACAGAGAGAGACAGTGGGTGGCTTGGGTACAACCACAAAAGTCCTGCACGGTGTGGAGAACAGGAGGCATGTACATTGGTGGGGACAGGAACACAACAGCCTCTGCTCTGTCTGTGACAGGTGCCCCCGCGCTTTATGCTTTCCTCAGTTTGGCGCTCGGTCAGGAAGACTCTGACAGTGTCACTTACACTGGTTGTGAGCTGCCTTTAATTTACAGACAGCAGTGAATCAGAAATAATGTCCAGCTGTCTGTTAATTCGAGGCAGTAAGTGGCTGTGATCATCAGCGCTGACCCCTCTATCAGTCCCTCACACACAAGGCCCGCCCTGCCTCCCTGTGCTGGGCTATTCATCCTACATTGCTTAAAATGATCTGCAGGGGTGAGGGGTGACGGGGTCAGGGTGATAACTTATTGCTCATCTGGGCATCAGTTGGCCCCTTAGTCATCAGGGCCTCCCGGTGCAATGCACCTGCTGCACCAACGGCAGTTCTGCCTCTGAAAGTGTCTCTTTCACAACTGTACAGGAAATTCTTGAAAACAAGCAAATTTGTTTTTCCCCAACCCTGCTGGACATTGGGGGTCAATCCGAGTTGATAGCTTGCTAGCAGTTTTTAGCAGGCGAGCAAACGCATAGTCGCCGCCCACGGGGGGAGTGCATTTTTTGCTTTGCAGGTGTGTGAACGCCTGCAAACACATTTTGTGCAAAACCAGCCCTGTGGTTACTTATCCTGTGCGATGATTGCTGCGGCGAGTGACACGGTAATGATGTCAGATACCCGCCCAGCAAATGCCCAGCCACGCCCGCATTTTTCCAAACACTCCCAAAAAACGGTCAGTTGACACCCAGAAACGCCCTCTTCCTGTCAATCTCCTTGCGATCGGCTGTGCGACTGAAAGCTTCGCTAGAACCTGTGCAAAACCACAATGCTCTTTGTACCCGTACATTGCGCGTGCGCATTGCGGTGCATACGCATGCGTAGAGAAGCTATTTTTTTCACAATTTTTTTCAGCAGCTAGCGATCAACTCAGAATGACCTCCCATTATACACAGAGACAAGAGAATACCACGTGGAGGAAATTTCACAGAAAGTACTTGTCCCCAAAAGGCTTGGTCATTTCACACTATTGGGAGCATTCAATTAGTGTCGGATCCTCTCGGACAGTGAGGATCTGACACTTCAGTATTCTATTACGGGCAGTTTCCGCCTGTTTCCTCTCTCATTTTGACCATTTATTTTCGCCCTCTCCTACAGGTGAAAATGTATGGTCGAGAACGGACCCATTTTCGACACCAGTGGGGTCAAAAACACATGGCTAAGCAGAGATTACCCTCATCCGTGTGTTTTTCGACATTTCAGAGTTTTCGACAGGGCGGAAAAACAGCGCTTCAATTGAATATTGAAATGTCGAAAAGTGATGACTATTATTCTCCCCTATACCTTCTTAGGACGTTCCCAGGGCCGGATTAACAATAGGGCTGATGGAGCTGCATGTATGTATGTATGTATATATATATATAGTCCCCACACTTTGCTCTTCCCCTCTCTCTGGCTTTCACACCATCAAAGCTTTGTTCCGCCCCCCTTTGCAGCTCCATATGCAAAACACACACACACACACACACACACACACACACACGTGTGCATATATACAGTTATGTGTGTGTGTGTGTGTGTGTGTGTGTGTGTGTGTGTGTGTGTATAGACAGACAGACAGACAGACAGAGAGCGATAGATAAATAGATAGATAGATAGATAGATAGATAGATAGATAGAGTCCCCTTGCGTGCTCTATTCCCACTTTAGTGCACACCCACGAGTGGTAATAGCCCCTGTTTGCCGGATTCCAGCTGGCGGCATTGTCAGCGGTCGGGATTCCGGCGTAGGTATCCTGTCCGCCAGCAACGTAACTGCAGCCCCCGGCAAGGGACTCCACTATTCTGCAGGTCCTACTCTATTGCTCTAAATAATTATCATGAAAATATCTATCACATTATAGTGTTAAACTTTGGTCATGCTATCTGGTCTAAAGCTCACAGCAACTTTACTTATAAAGGTGAGACCGTTACCAACACACCTGTTGTTAAGCTCCTAGGAAAACAGCTGATACAAGCTATAATTAAGCAGAGGCGTATCTAGCACGGGGCGAGCAGGGCACGTGCCCTGGGCGCCATGGCAGCCCCAACAGAGGGGGGCGCCACCGGCACCTGCACGGCCCACTCGCCCCATGCTTCAGGGATTCCGCCGGCGCTACCCGCGGCGCTTTCCCTGTCTCCCCGGCTGCTGTGCCTGTCACAAAAGACAGGCAGCGGCAGCCAGGAGCCTCCCCCTACTCCCCCCTGCAAAGTGACTGTGTACGCGGTCGCGGAGGTGCGCGCATGCGCGTGCGCGACCTCGGGGGGGGGGTGGGGGGGGCGTGCGGCCCCTGAACAGCAGTGAGTGCAGGTGAGCGGGAAGGGGGTGCGGGACATTTTGTATGTGTGTGTGTGTTAAGTGTGTGTGTGTTAATTGTGTATGTGTCGGACAGTGTGCGTGTGTGTTGTGTGTGGGACAGTGCGTGTGTGTTAATTGTGTGTGTGTGGGACAGTGTGAGTGTGTTAATTGTGTGTGTGGGACAGTTTGAGTGTGTGTAAATTGTGTGTGTGTGACAGTGTGCGTGTGTTAATTGTGTGTGTGTGGGACAGTGTGTGTGTGTTAATTGTGTGTGTGTGTGACAGTGTGAGTGTGTTAATTGTGTGTCTGGGACAGTGCGTGTTTGTTAATTGTGTGTGTGTGACAGTGTGAGTGTGTTAATTGTGTGTGTGGGACAGTTTTGAGTGCGTGTTAATTGTGTGTGTGTGGGACAGTGTGCGTGTGTGTTAATTGTGCATGTGTGGGACAGTATGAGTGTGTTAATTGTGTGTGTGTGTGTGTGTGGGACAGTGTGAGTGTGTTAATTGTGTGTGTGTGGGACAGTTTGAGTGTGTGTTAATTGTGTGTGTGTGGGACAGTGTGCGTGTGTGTTAATTGTGTGTGTGTGGGACAGTGTGCGTGTGTATTAATTGTGTGTGTGTGGGACAGTGTGCGTGTGTGTTAATTGTGTGTGTGTGGGACAGTGTGCGTGTGTGTTAATTGTGTGTGTGTGGGACAGTGTGCGTGTGTGTTAATTGTGTGTGTGTGTGGGACAGTGTGCGTGTTAATTGTGTGTGTGTGTGTGTGGGACAGTGTGAGTGTGTTAATTGTGTGTGTGTGTGGGACAGTGCGTTTTTGTTAATTGTGTGTGTGGGACAGTGTGCGTGTGTGTTATTTGTGTGTGTGGGACAGTGTGCGTGTGTGTTATTTGTGTGTGTGGGACAGTGTGCGTGCGTGTGTGTTAATTGTGTGTGGGACAGTGTGCGTGTGTTAATTGTGTGTGTGTGTTAATTGTCCCGGCGGTTATTGGCGTCTGTAGTGTGCGCCCCGTCCTCCTCCGCTGCCGCTGACAGGAGTGGCGGTGTGCGGCTCTCCCCCTCCTCCGCCGGCTCCGTCCTCCCGTCGTGGCCCTGCAGTGTGTGCCGGTCTCCCCAGCAGCAGCAGCAGGTTAGTCTCCCCCCCCCCCTCTCTCTCTCTCTCTCTCTCGTCCTGTGGATTGCAGTTTGTAAGTATCATTTTAATTTTTACAGGTACCCCTATTGAATTCTACTGGACAAGTGGACGTGACCGGCGTGGGATGTAGGTAAGTAATCTGTCTCTTATTTTTACAGGTACCCCTATTGGATTCTACTGGACAAGTGGACGTGACCGGCGTGGGATGTAGGTAAGTAATCTGTCTCTCATTTTTACAGGTACCCCTATTGGATTCTACTGGACAAGTGGACGTGACCGGCGTGGGATGTAGGTAAGTAATCTGTCTCTCATTTTTACAGATTCCCCTACTGGATTCTACTGGACAAGTGGACGTGACCAGCGTGGGATGTAGGTAAGTAATCTGTCTCTCATTTTTACAGGTACCCCTATTGAATTTACTGGACAAGTGGACGTGACCAGCGTGGGATGTAGGTAAGTAATCTGTCTCTCATTTTTACAGGTACCCCTATTGGATTCTACTGGACAAGTGGACGTGATCGGCGTGGGATGTAGGTAAGTAATCTCTCTCTCATTTTCACAGGTACCCCTATTGGATTCTACTGGACAAGTGGACGTGACCGGCGTGGGATGTAGGTAAGTAATCTGTCTCTCATTTTTACAGATTCCCCTACTGGATTCTACTGGACAAGTGGACGTGACCAGCGTGGGATGTAGGTAAGTAATCTGTCTCTCATTTTTACAGGTACCCCTATTGGATTCTACTGGACAAGTGGACGTGATCGGCGTGGGATGTAGGTAAGTAATCTGTCTCTCATTTTTACAGGTACTCCTATTGGATTCTACTGGACAAGTGGACGTGATCGGCGTGGGATGTAGGTAAGTAATCTCTCTCTCATTTTCACAGGTACCCCTATTGGATTCTACTGGACAAGTGGACATGACCGGCGTGGGATGTAGGTAAGTAATCTGTCTCTCATTTTTACAGATTCCCCTACTGGATTCTACTGGACAAGTGGACGTGACCAGCGTGGGATGTAGGTAAGTAATCTGTCTCTCATTTTTACAGGTACCCCTATTGAATTCTACTGGACAAGTGGACGTGACCAGCGTGGGATGTAGGTAAGTAATCTGTCTCTCATTTTTACAGGTACCCCTATTGGATTCTACTGGACAAGTGGACGTGATCGGCGTGGGATGTAGGTAAGTAATCTGTGTCTCATTTTTACAGGTACCCCTATTGGATTCTACTGGACAAGTGGACGTGACCGGCGTGGGATGTAGGTAAGTAATCTGTCTCTCATTTTTACAGATTCCCCTACTGGATTCTACTGGACAAGTGGACGTGACCAGCGTGGGATGTAGGTAAGTAATCTGTCTCTCATTTTTACAGCTACCCCTATTGGATTCTACTGGACAAGTGGATGTGACCGGCGTGGGATATAGGTAAGTATGTGTGAGTGTGTCAGTGTGCTTTAATAAATTTTTACTGTCACGGTGTGTGAGTTGTGTTTTTATTTGGGTATTTTTTCTGTTGTAGAACTACAGGTACCGGCGGGCCCGTTATTTCCCTGCATGTTGGTACTTGAGGTTCTCCAAGTACCAGCAAGCGGGGGAGGCTTTCTGGGCCTTGTAGTTCCACAACAAAAAACAATATTCTTTTTTTACTTACATGGCTATCAGCCTCCCATCCACAGCCCACGGATGGGGGGGACAGCCTCGGGCTTCACCCCTGGCCCTTGGGTGCCTGGAGGGGGGGTGACCCCTTGATTTAAGGGGTCCCCACTCCTCCAGGGAACCCCGGCCAGTGGTGACTAGTTGGGGGGGTAATGCCACGGCCGCAGGGACCTACATAAATGTGTCCCCCGGCTGTGGCATTATGTCCCTGGCTAGTGGAGCCCGGTGCTGGTTTTAAAAATACGGGGGGACCCCTACATCTTTTGTCCCCCATATTTTTGGAACCAGGACCGGACTAAGAGCCCGATGCTGGTTGTCTAAATACGGGGAACCCCTGTCCAATTTTTCCCCAGTATTTAAACACCCAGGACCGGCTCAAAGAGCCCGAGGCTGGTTATACTAAGGAGGGGGACCTCACGCAGTTTTTTTTTACATTTTTAACCCATTCAGACCCTTCTCCATTAAGTTAATGGAAACCCTGGACAACAAAATTGCATTCATGTCCTCCTCCCACTCCCTTCCCAGTCCCAAACACTGATTATTATTTTTTTCTATAAAAATGTACAATATATCACAAGTATGATGAGCAGGCATGCAGCGGGCATTGGCGACTTTGGACTGAGTTGCAAATTAGTGGCGGAGGGCTGGGTCAGTTGATGGTGGGCGAGTTTGTAAGCCATTGGTGGTGGCAGCGGGCATCGGCTCAGAGGCAGTGGTGGGCATTGGCTCGGTGGCGGTAGGGGTCATCGGCAGGATTCGGCGGACATTATGGCTGTAGTGCCTCACTGCACGCCACTGACCTCACCGCACGCCACTGGTGTGTGGGACAGTGTGCGTGTGTGTTAATTGTGTGTGTGGGACAGTGTGAGTGTGTGTTAATTGTGTGTGTGGGACAGTGTGAGTGTGTGTTAATTGTGTGTGTGTGGAACAGTGTCAGTGTGTGTAAATTTTTGCAGTCCAGTGTGTGTGTGGGGGAGAGGGAAGTATGAGAATGTGTGTGTGTAGTCTGAGTGGGTGTGTGTAGGATTTGGGGGTGGCCAGTCTGTGTGTGTGTAATCAGTGTGTGTGGGATGTACTAATGGCCGTTTACCGAAGAGAGATATGTATTAAACCACGGGCACTGAGATGCCCTTCTCACTCACCATCCAGCTGGGTGGGCGAGCCGGGCGGGTGGAAAACCAGCAGCAGGGGCAGCATGCCAGATATCAGCAGCCGAGGGTGGGGGCTGTAATGCACATGCGGAGCCCAAAGCCGGAGATCAGCAGCATGCTGACCGGCAAAAAGCAGCTTCTGCTTCCGCGTTCAACATGCTGCTGATCTCCGGCTTTGGGCTACGCAGGGTTCGGGGGATGGGTGTCCTCTGCCGGTGTACTGCAGCTCCGGGGGTGCGGGCTCCGGAGGCTTTCAGCACTGTTGAATATCCAGCTGCCTCAAGTATGTACAGCCCGCACCCTCTGCTGCTGATATCCGGCATGCTGCTGCTGGCTGTCCCCCCGCCCGGCTCGGCCACACAGCTGTATGGTGAGAAGGGCATCTCAGTTCCTGAGGTTTAACACATATGCCTCAGAAAATGGCATCTGCGGTAAACGATACTAATGCTTACCGTGACAGTAACAGCGGGGAGGAAGGCGCACATCGGGATCCTGCAGCATGAAACAAGAACCCCTTCGGAGCGCAGCAGACCACACTGAAAAGGATGCATACCCGGTGCGGTGCTCTGCATCCCGGGTGGTGCCGAAGATGTGGAGTGTCGGAGGTGGCAGAAGCGCCGCAGCTTGGGGTGAGAAACCGCTGCAGCCCTTCCGCTGCTAAACTCTGCAATTAGTCTATTAAGGGGGTGGGCTCCCCTCATCATAGTGCCCGACAGGCCATGTTAATTCTGGGTGTAAGATCCCCTAACTCTATAATGGGAATTTTGGCTCATATCATGTGCTGTAACGTGAATTTTGGCTAATACCGTGTGCTATAATGTGAATTTCGGCTCATACTATGTGGGGTAATGTGAATTTTGGCTCATTCCGTGTGCTGTAATGTGAATTTCGGCTCATACCATGTGCTGTAATGTGAATTTCGGCTCATACCATGTGGGGAAATGTGAATTTTGGCTCATACCATGTGGAGTAATGTGAATTTTGGCTCATACCGTGTGCTATAATGTGAATTTCGGCTCATACCGTGTGCTATAATGTGAATTTTGGCTCATACCATGTGGGGTAATGTGAATTTCGGCTCATACTGTGTGCTATAATGTGAATTTCGGCTCATGCCGTGTGGGGCAATGTGAATTTCGGCTCATACTGTGTGCTATAATGTGAATTTCGGCTCATACCGTGTGCTATAATGTGAAAGGGGCACCAGTACTAGATAGTATAAGGGGTCCTACTACACTGAAGGACACACCCCTTTTGAGTGACCGCGCCCCTTTTCCGGAGCGCGCGCCCCTTCGGCGCGCGCATAATTGCTATCTGCACTCTTTCATTCCACCTTCAAAAATTCAACTTCGACCACTGCACCTACATACACATACATACACACCCTGACATCTTTATATGCAGTGACACCGGTGGCGTCTGCACATACTTTCCTTTTGTATTTTTTTTTTTTATTATCATTTTATTAATTTATTATTTTTATTAAGAAAAAAATATTATTATTTTTTTTTTTTTGGGGGGGGGGGGGCGCCATTATTGATCTTGCCCTGGGCTCCAAAAACCCTAGTTACGCCTCTGTAATTAAGTGGGCCAGATGTACTAAAGAAAAAAAAAAAAAAGAGTCGGCTGCGCTTATGGTGTTTTACAAATAGGTATAAATCATGGAGAGTTGACAAATTTATATATAAAACAGGTTTATTATGATATAAAATACATCAACAGATCATGTGTTACCTAATAAATGAATAGCTGTACTCTGAGACACCGTTATGTAAACACACAGTATCAATCAAGCTCTATGTATAATGTTCCCCTGATTCAGGGTTTCGGATTGTTACTTGTTATCAATTGTAACCAAGATGAAACTTGAATAGTAACACTTAAACTCTGCAATAAATTGTGACTAAGAGATGGATGAAGACAAAAAAAGTTTTTTTCCTCCAATGATCGGAAGCAGAAAAGCAAGGGCCCAGCGAAAAGATAAAAATAAAAATGTATTATACAATATACAGTTTTTACCTCTCCTGTGGGCTGGTGCTACCGAGCGTCCTCGGTGCAGTCCTATATTAAAGCCCACCGTATGCTGTTTAGGGAGAGAGATTTGGTGAAGAGATGTTTATCCCAGTTTGCTGTTGGATAAGTGAGTCCCGGATGCAGGATGATTACTTGTGTTTTACCTAGGGCTGGTGGAAATCCTTTAGGTGCCCTGAGCATAGGTATTAGCACATCTTCCAGAGCATCAAAGGAACACACGCTGCTGCCGCTAATTGCGGTGGAGACTCACAGGTGAAATGCCGGTCGGATCTGCCTGCACCGACATGCACAAGGATGAAGCGCTGTCCCGTGTCCAAGGAGCTGTTTAAATAATGCTGGCTGGCGTTACCAGATGTAGCTGTATGGCGGTGATGCGGGCTGTAGTTTTCCCACTGCCGGGGAACAGCTATCGGAGCTCGCAATGTCCCGCGGCTCGTATCAGCCGTCAGACGCCGTTCAGAAGTGGCAGTATGGCCGCCGTGCAGGCTGAATAGCTCTCCGTGGAGGGCAGAGTTTCTTGGAGCTGTGGAGCTGTGGTACAGGTGAATCAGAGACAGAAAAAGGGGAGGAGCCTAACGCGTTTCGTCACGATTAACGTGACTTTTTCAAAGGAATATCTCCTCCACTGAGTACATCCTATATATAGCATTGATAAACATACTACCATGTGTGGCTGATAAGAACTAATTAGAACTCTATTAGAAAAGTCAACTCTCCAATTATTTAACACTTGAGTATCTATCAGTGTATTGGTCTAGGAAATTTCAATATACATATATGCGTAAATATAATTTACCATATAAAAATTAAAAAAATAAATAAATAAATAAAAAAAGAGATCTACAAACAATAAAAATATTTTTATCATAAATTTACAGTTAAATTCATATTAAATAGATAAGTCTTATATGTTCCATGTCAGGTAATATGCTGTGGCGCAGAAGATTAAGGACAACATGATGGCAATTTTACTAAGATCACACCAGAAATGCTGTTAATCATTCATGGTATGATAAGAGAAAACATAGGAGGTGTGATTTAAATAGAATATACCACGATTTTTTTATTCTTTCATGGCATAATAGAGAGACAGACAGATTAGTTTTTAATTGGCTATAATCAATGACTAGGACCTAATGTATTAAATAAAATTAATTATACATAAATAGAATATTATCCTGTATTTGATGTAAATGAAAAATATCATGCCCGTGAAGGGATTATGTTTAATATATGCTAGTGTATTTGTGCTGGGTGGTATACAGAAGACATCGGGCCGTAGACCAGAAATCGCCCCCCCCCCCCCCCACATACACCCAGAGATAACATGTGTACGACTCACATGCAAAATTATAAATGGGTGAATACTATATATGGTGTATTATATAATAGTAGTGTATCCCCTAGGCATGGACATATTTATACATAGTCTGACATGGACACCCATACCAGTATGCAGCACAGAAAGAATTATTCATGATTTAAAATATACCTCAGATCACATTAAAGGTCGAATTCAATTGTTTCGTTGAGTCCCTCAGGAACGAGGGTTTTCAACTGATGGATCCAATAGTTTTCTCTTTGGCACAGTTTCCTGTATCTATCACCTCCCCTGGGGGTTGATGGAATGATTTCAATGCCTATGAGGTGGACGTGCTGTGGGTTCTTTTCATGGAATTCTGCAAAGTGTCGAGATACACTGTGCAGAGGATATCCCTTTAAAATATTGCGCCTGTGTTCTAGAAAGCGAATTTTCAATTTACGTGTGGTCCGTCCTACATAAATCAGTCTGCAACTACAGACTAATATATATATGACAAACACACTATTGCAGTTGATAAATGAACCAATAGTAAATTGTGTGTTGTCTGATGATAAAAAAGTTTTGGTTTTATTCTTTATGTATGAACAGGTTAGGCATTTGTTCGCACCACATTTAAAACAGCCTCTTGTTTTAGTTAACCATCCCGAGGAATCAGATAATTTATCTGACTGTAGTGAGGTTCTTTTATCGATAAAGAAACTTGGTGAAAGATGTTGTTGTAAATTGCTAGAACGTTTGAAGATAACTGAAGGTTTTTCTCCAATTTCCGTTCTAAGAATGGGATCAGTAAGTAAAATTGAAAAATTACACCAAGAGATCTGATAATAGAAACTATTCTCCGCAGGGGGGTAATAACCCACATGAGGATATGTCAGTAAGACCAAAAAATTCCAATTTAAGTAATTCACATAATACATATACAATGCAGCCTGGTCCTAAAATTATCACATCAAGTTTTTTAGAGAGGGGCCAGAGGAGACAGAAAACCCCTCCGCCATATCATCACACACAGAATCGATACGAACCCCTGCGGTTAGACACTCCAAAAAGGGGAAGAGAAAACAGCATAGAGGACACAGAGGAGGACGGAGGGTACAGAGGAAAAAAACGAGATCTGAGACCATAGAAAATAATATTCATAATCTATCTTCAATTCAACTAGAAATAAATGATATCAAATTATTGAATAAAGGTCTCAAGTTCGCTCCCTCTAAACCCCCAGAATTCTTTAACCTCTTTGTTGAACTCAATCGCTATATACGCACCCTGGCACGGAAAAGATACTTTGCCTCGAAAAAACTAACCAATCAAAAAATTGAAGGATTGCCCATCATATTGGATGATGGAGACAAGACTAGTCTAGACGCATTGCAGTCATTGTTAGAAGAGAATGGTTCTCTGGAAGCTACCATTCCAATTTACAATACAATACATACAAGTGAACATCGCTTGCAGTTTAAAAACAGCTCACAATTTTTTCCCCTACAGCACAGAAGTCCACCAATAGACATTTTCTATAAAAAAACATTGGAGGAATTTAATGTCCTCTGCCAAAAAGGACATAAAATATCTAAATATAAACATAACTTATCATCCGGTGAAAAGGCCTCCTTACGTAAACTTACTGACAACACCTCCCTTGTCATTAAGCCGGCTGACAAGGGAGGGGGAATTGTCATACAGGATACAGATGACTATCTATCTGAGGCCTATAGACAGTTAGGGAATAGGGAGATATACACCCTATTGCCTACTGACCCTTCCAGTTCCTTTCACAGGTCTCTTACTGAACTGGTTCTAGGCGCTCTTGAGGGAGACATAATCTCTAAGGAGGAGATGAAATACCTTATACCCCCTCATCCTATCACTCCCACATATTATCATTTGCCCAAAATTCACAAATCCCTCACTGCACCCCCGGGTAGACCTATAATTTCAGGTGTTGGGTCCCTAACCTCCAACTTATCTCACTTTGTGGATCACTTTTTACAACCCTTAGTCACTAGTCTTCCCTCACACATTAAAGATACCACAGCTTTTCTGAACTCTATCACAGGTATTAAATGGAAGGAATCTTATTTTTTTATGACCTGTGACGTACAGGCGTTATACTCAAACATTCCCCATAATAAAGGTATTGCGGTTATTGAACAGTATCTTACAGATTCCAATGTTCTTTCCAAAAACCTACAAGAATTTATCTTGGCTTCTATTAATTTTATTTTATCACACAATTATTTTTTATTCAATCACCAATATTATTTACAGACACTTGGCACGGCCATGGGGACGAGGTTCGCGCCCAGCTTCGCCAACCTATACATGGGGGCGTTTGAGGACGCACATGTTTGGGGGCGGAGCTTGGGCGCGGACCTCGTCTACTATGGCCGATACATAGATGATCTTTTTTTTGTATTTGATGGGGATATTAATTTATCCTCGGACCTAACTGCGTCCTTTAATGACAATGAATTTAATTTATGTTTCACCAGCACGGTAAATAAATATTCCATCTCGTTCCTTGATGTCTCCCTCAATATTATAGATGGGGCTATCTCCACTAAAACGTTCAGAAAGGAGGTAGACAATTATAATTTTTTACATTTTGACAGTTTACATCACAAACCTTGGATCAGAAATATACCATACGGTCAACTGCGACGCCTTAGACGCAACTGTAGTGAATTCTACAATTACACCATACAAGCGGATGAACTATCATCGTCCCTTGAAAATAAGGGTTATCCTTCTAAGTTAATCCAGTCAGCTCGTGTACGAGTAGATCAGCTGAATAGGAAAGATCTCTTAGAATATAAACAAAAGAATCAAAAATTCAAGCATGATCAACCACATTTTTTCTCCAAGTACAATAATTCGTCCTGTCAAATAAGAAAAATTATTTCCAATAATTTTTCAATTTTCAATTTTACTTACTGATCCCATTCTTAGAACGGAAATTGGAGAAAAACCTTCAGTTATCTTCAAACGTTCTAGCAATTTACAACAACATCTTTCACCAAGTTTCTTTATCGATAAAAGAACCTCACTACAGTCAGATAAATTATCTGATTCCTCGGGATGGTTAACTAAAACAAGAGGCTGTTTTAAATGTGGTGCGAACAAATGCCTAACCTGTTCATACATAAAGAATAAAACCAAAACTTTTTTATCATCAGACAACACACAATTTACTATTGGTTCATTTATCAACTGCAATAGTGTGTTTGTCATATATATATTAGTCTGTAGTTGCAGACTGATTTATGTAGGACGGACCACACGTAAATTGAAAATTCGCTTTCTAGAACACAGGCGCAATATTTTAAAGGGATATCCTCTGCACAGTGTATCTCGACACTTTGCAGAATTCCATGAAAAGAACCCACAGCACGTCCACCTCATAGGCATTGAAATCATTCCATCAACCCCCAGGGGAGGTGATAGATACAGGAAACTGTGCCAAAGAGAAAACTATTGGATCCATCAGTTGAAAACCCTCGTTCCTGAGGGACTCAACGAAACAATTGAATTCGACCTTTAATGTGATCTGAGGTATATTTTAAATCATGAATAATTCTTTCTGTGCTGCATACTGGTATGGGTGTCCATGTCAGACTATGTATAAATATGTCCATGCCTAGGGGATACACTACTATTATATAATACACCATATATAGTATTCACCCATTTATAATTTTGCATGTGAGTCGTACACATGTTATCTCTGGGTGTATGTGGGGGGGGGGGGGGGCGATTTCTGGTCTACGGCCCGATGTCTTCTGTATACCACCCAGCACAAATACACTAGCATATATTAAACATAATCCCTTCACGGGCATGATATTTTTCATTTACATCAAATACAGGATAATATTCTATTTATGTATAATTAATTTTATTTAATACATTAGGTCCTAGTCATTGATTATAGCCAATTAAAAACTAATCTGTCTGTCTCTCTATTATGCCATGAAAGAATAAAAAATCGTGGTATATTCTATTTAAATCACACCTCCTATGTTTTCTCTTATCATACCATGAATGATTAACAGCATTTCTGGTGTGATCTTAGTAAAATTGCCATCATGTTGTCCTTAATCTTCTGCGCCACAGCATATTACCTGACATGGAACATATAAGACTTATCTATTTAATATGAATTTAACTGTAAATTTATGATAAAAATATTTTTATTGTTTGTAGATCTCTTTTTTTATTTATTTATTTATTTATTTTAATTTTTATATGGTAAATTATATTTACGCATATATGTATATTGAAATTTCCTAGACCAATACACTGATAGATACTCAAGTGTTAAATAATTGGAGAGTTGACTTTTCTAATAGAGTTCTAATTAGTTCTTATCAGCCACACATGGTAGTATGTTTATCAATGCTATATATAGGATGTACTCAGTGGAGGAGATATTCCTTTGAAAAAGTCACGTTAATCGTGACGAAACGCGTTAGGCTCCTCCCCTTTTTCTGTCTCTGATTCACCTGTACCACAGCTCCACAGCTCCAAGAAACTCTGCCCTCCACGGAGAGCTATTCAGCCTGCACGGCGGCCATACTGCCACTTCTGAACGGCGTCTGACGGCTGATACGAGCCGCGGGACATTGCGAGCTCCGATAGCTGTTCCCCGGCAGTGGGAAAACTACAGCCCGCATCACCGCCATACAGCTACATCTGGTAACGCCAGCCAGCATTATTTAAACAGCTCCTTGGACACGGGACAGCGCTTCATCCTTGTGCATGTCGGTGCGGCAGATCCGACCGGCATTTCACCTGTGAGTCTCCACCGCAATTAGCGGCAGCAGCGTGTGTTCCTTTGATGCTCTGGAAGATGTGCTAATACCTATGCTCAGGGCACCTAAAGGATTTCCACCAGCCCTAGGTAAAACACAAGTAATCATCCTGCATCCGGGACTCACTTATCCAACAGCAAACTGGGATAAACATCTCTTCACCAAATCTCTCTCCCTAAACAGCATACGGTGGGCTTAATATAGGACTGCACCGAGGACGCTCGGTAGCACCAGCCCACAGGAGAGGTAAAAACTGTATATTGTATAATACATTTTTATTTTTATCTTTTCGCTGGGCCCTTGCTTTTCTGCTTCCGATCATTGGAGGAAAAAAACTTTTTTTGTCTTTATCCATCTCTTAGTCACAATTTATTGCAGAGTTTAAGTGTTACTATTCAAGTTTCATCTTGGTTACAATTGATAACAAGTAACAATCCGAAACCCTGAATCAGGGGAACATTATACATAGAGCTTGATTGATACTGTGTGTTTACATAACGGTGTCTCAGAGTACAGCTATTCATTTATTAGGTTACACATGATCTGTTGATGTATTTTATATCATAATAAACCTGTTTTATATATAAATTTGTCAACTCTCCATGATTTATACCTATTTGTAAAACACCATAAGCGCAGCCGACTCTTTTTTTTTTCCTTTTTTAACATTGCATTCATAGGCACACGCACAGTGCCTATTCCCGGCAGCGCTTAGGTGCGATTGCATATCGGTATTTATTTATTTATTTATTTAGGCGCTGTCAGCTAGGTAATTTGGTATCCAGATGTACTAAGCCTGAAAAGTGATAAATATCACAGTGATAAAGTACCAGCCAATCGGCTCCTAACTGTCATTTTTCAAACACAGCCTGTAACATGGCAGTTAGAAGTCGATTGGCTGGTGCTTTATCACAGTGATATTTATCACTTTTCAGGCTTAGTACATCTCCCCCACAGGGTGCATGAGAAAATGTGATCACAAAAAGATGAATTTCAAAATGAATCTAATAAACCGAAAGCACTATTCCACGGCACTCACCTACTGTATTCCTATATTTGGGGTGCTACACAGTATGTGACCACAGTGTTTAAATAGAAATCCCAGGGGCTCTGCACTCACTATATTATCTAACAAACAGTGGCGTTTTAGTTCATATATTGATCAATTCATTTAAGCCTACAGCCCCTGGCAATATTGTTAGTTAATGGACAATGACCTTGTCCTCTTGCATGTGATCTACACTTCATTGTGATGTCAGCACAATTGTGATGTCACTGACTCATGGCCCCTGTAGCTAGATAAGCTCTCCTCCAGACAGTTTACTGCCATACCTGCAGTGAGAAGCGACAATGTTGCCTCCTGTAGCCATGCCACCACCACACAGCATCGACCAGAAACCACCGTTCAGCATTCTCCTGCCACCACCGTCCAGCATGAAGCTGGAACAATTGCGTAAATTGGACATGGCACACCATCGCCGCCTGCTCCTGACACCACAGCGCCACATGAACCTGCCACCACCGTGCAGCATGAACCAGCCACTGCCGTGCAAAAAGAACCTGCCACCGCTGTGCAGCATGAACCTGCCTCCTCCGTGCAGCATGGACCTGCCACCAATATGCAGCATGAATCTGCCTCCTCCGTGCAGCATGAACCTGCCTCCTCCGTGCAGCATGAACCTGCCTCCTCCGTGCAGCATGAACCTGTCACCATATTGCAGCATGAACCTGACACCATATTGCAGCGTGGACCTGCCACCACCATGCAGGTACTGTTCCTATCAGCAAAACCTAATATTTTGATTACTCCAGAGCCATACAGGATTAACTAATGTTTTCCTCATTTTTTATTTATATGCTGTATTGACTATTTTAGTCTCTATTACGGTTTTTAGTAATGTTTTAATAATATTATTTTATACCCAGTAAGTAAAATAAAGATACTGATTAACTGATCCAACTGTTTCCTATCAATACTTTGGTCAAAACAACTCATAGCGCTGGTATTTTTGCTCTATTTATCCTCCGTACAGCATGAACCTGCCACCACCGTGCAGCATGAACCTGCCACCACCGTGCAGCATGAACCTGCCACCACCGTGCAGCATGAACCTGCCACCATATTGCAGCGTGGACCTGCCACCACCATGCAGGATGGACCGGCCACCATCGAGCAGCGTGGACCTGCCCCCACTTCTCTGCCTGGACCTGACGATACATTGCCGCATGGTCCTGTCCCTACCATGTATGTAATAGTGAGAAGATGAAAGCTCACAGGGATATTTAATAAGCAATTATCTCATAAAAGCTGGAAAATTTGACATTTATGTTTTCTGGAGATGTTAGTTTAAATTAAGAGATAAATATGTCTTTTTCAGGTGTGGGAGGGTACGGAGAATAGATATTTATCTCTTTTTTTAAACAAACATCTCTACAATTTCCAGTGTTTATGAGATAATTGTTTATTAAATACCCCCCACAGTCTCCTGCATGCAATAACATCAAATAAAAATAAACGCAATTAAACCATAAAACTGAGTTGTGTTTTATTTTATTGATAGCAAACTGTCAGGGTATTGAAGAAGTTGTGAATACAGGAGCTCTCTTTATATACTGGGACTTAGCGTTCTGGTAGTTAGGTCCTTTCTAAAGATCTAGGTTTTGGCTTTGAGTTTTAAGTTTATAATACTGGGGAAAAAAGGAAAAATAAGAGTGGAAATATGGTACACTCAGGGGCAAAAGCAGGATTTGGGATGGGGGGTTTCCGCATGTGTGCAATATATATATATATATATATATATATATATACGTATATATACACACAAGGTCCAAACACCGGCACTCCCGCTGAAAAACGTACAGCCCAGGTGCTCTCCCAGGTAACATACCTCACACATAAACCACAAAGTCGGGTGGCACTCAAGGGTCTCCATAATGGTTAAAAAGACAATAGATCTTGTAGAGCAACGTTTCGATTTAATGTCTAAATTGTCATCAGGATCTATTGTGTTTTTGACCATTGCGGAGACCCTTGAGTGCCACCCGACTTTGTGGTATATATATATATATATTAGTGATGAGCGGGTTCGGTTCCTCGGAATCCGAACCCGCCCGAACGGCAGTTCTGCCTCTGAAAGTGTCTCTTTCACAACTGTACAGGAAATTCTTGAAAACAAGCAAATTTGTTTTTCCCCAACCCTGCTGGACATTGGGGGTCATTCCGAGTTGATAGCTTGCTAGCAGTTTTTAGCAGGCGAGCAAACGCATAGTCGCCGCCCACGGGGGGAGTGCATTTTTTGCTTTGCAGGTGTGTGAACGCCTGCAAACACATTTTGTGCAAAACCAGCCCTGTGGTTACTTATCCTGTGCGATGATTGCTGCGGCGAGTGACACGGTAATGATGTCAGATACCCGCCCAGCAAATGCCCAGCCACGCCCGCATTTTTCCAAACACTCCCAAAAAACGGTCAGTTGACACCCAGAAACGCCCTCTTCCTGTCAATCTCCTTGCGATCGGCTGTGCGACTGAAAGCTTCGCTAGAACCTGTGCAAAACCACAATGCTCTTTGTACCCGTACATTGCGCGTGCGCATTGCGGTGCATACGCATGCGTAGAGAAGCTATTTTTTTCACAATTTTTTTCAGCAGCTAGCGATCAACTCAGAATGACCTCCCATTATACACAGAGACAAGAGAATACCACGTGGAGGAAATTTCACAGAAAGTACTTGTCCCCAAAAGGCTTGGTCATTTCACACTATTGGGAGCATTCAATTAGTGTCGGATCCTCTCGGACAGTGAGGATCTGACACTTCAGTATTCTATTACGGGCAGTTTCCGCCTGTTTCCTCTCTCATTTTGACCATTTATTTTCGCCCTCTCCTACAGGTGAAAATGTATGGTCGAGAACGGACCCATTTTCGACACCAGTGGGGTCAAAAACACATGGCTAAGCAGAGATTACCCTCATCCGTGTGTTTTTCGACATTTCAGAGTTTTCGACAGGGCGGAAAAACAGCGCTTCAATTGAATATTGAAATGTCGAAAAGTGATGACTATTATTCTCCCCTATACCTTCTTAGGACGTTCCCAGGGCCGGATTAACAATAGGGCTGATGGAGCTGCAGCTCCAGGCCCACCATCAAATAGGCCCACTGCTGTAAATGGGGGGGCACCTGCAACACTACAGCATTCCTGCCAGCGACAGCCAGAGGCTCCGCCCACTTAAACCCCAGCGGCAGTTTAACTTCAAACACCACCAGATACATGGCCGCACGGTAGGCTGCAGCTGCACCAGCCCCCCTGTACTGCATAGTGTCTCAGCGCCCCGCGTGACAGCACACCGCATGATGTCCTATGTGCCGACCTCACCACGTCAATCTTATGCAGCCGAGTGTGAACTCATCTCCATGAGGGCTGCCCAGACAGCCGAGTGACTGATCCTGCAGTGCTGCTGACTGGTGATCGGGATGTCAGGTCCTGCTAGCTGCTTCTGATCACCGAGCCTCAGATAGTGCTCCCATAAAAGGTACAGCATGCAAGCACTAGCAGAAATATATATTTTGATCAAGATTCATATATATTTAATAATTTATATGTGTGAATACTGTGGTTTGTACAATATATGTATGTATGTATGTATGTATGTATGTATGTATGTGTGAATACTGGGGATTTTATAATATATATGTGTATTATATGTGTGAATACTGTGGTTTGTATAATATATATATATATATGACAAGAATTACTCTCCCACTGCGCTATTTCAAATAAAACACTAAAATTAATTAATTATATGGCTGCCTGTATCCTCTAAGTTCCCTGTTAGGAGGAACTAAATGTGTGAAAATATGAAACGAAATAGAGGAGATGGCGCCAAGGGAGTTATATCAACGCCCTACCTAAAAACGGACCCTTACAGTACTCTCCGGATAAATTACGTCAGATAACAAATACTAACATAAAAATTTATTAAAACAACATATTAAAACAACATATAAACCCGACATATATATATATATATATGTGTGAATACAGTGGTTTGTATAATATATATATATATATATATATATATATATAAAATATGTATTATATGTGTGAATACTGTAATATATGTATGTATGTATGTATGTATGTATGTATGTATGTATATATATATATATAGTCCCCACACTTTGCTCTTCCCCTCTCTCTGGCTTTCACACCATCACAGCTTTGTTCCGCCCCCATTTGCAGCTCCATATGCAAAACACACACACACACACACACACACACACACACACACACACACACACACGTGTGCATATATACAGTTACGTGTGTGTGTGTGTGTGTGTGTGTGTGTGTGTGTGTGTGTGTATATAGATAGACAGACAGACAGAGAGAGAGCGATAGATAAATAGATAGATAGATAGATAGATAGATAGATAGATAGAGTCCCCTTGCGTGCTCTATTCCCACTTTAGTGCACACCCACGAGTGGTAATAGCCCCTGTTTGCCGGATTCCAGCTGGCGGCATTGTCAGCGGTCGGGATTCCGGCGTAGGTATCCTGTCCGCCAGCAACGTAACTGCAGCCCCCGGCAAGGGACTCCACTATTCTGCAGGTCCTACTCTATTGCTCTAAATAATTATCATGAAAATATCTATCACATTATAGTGTTAAACTTTGGTCATGCTATCTGGTCTAAAGCTCACAGCAACTTTACTTATAAAGGTGAGACCGTTACCAACACACCTGTTGTTAAGCTCCTAGGAAAACAGCTGATACAAGCTATAATTAAGCAGAGGCGTATCTAGCACGGGGCGAGCAGGGCACGTGCCCTGGGCGCCATGGCAGCCCCAACAGAGGGGGGCGCCACCGGCACCTGCACGGCCCACTCGCCCCATGCTTCAGGGATTCCGCCGGCGCTACCCGCGGCGCTTTCCCTGTCTCCCCGGCTGCTGTGCCTGTCACAAAAGACAGGCAGCGGCAGCCAGGAGCCTCCCCCTACTCCCCCCTGCAAAGTGACTGTGTACGCGGTCGCGGTCGCGGAGGTGCGCGCATGCGCGTGCGCGACCTCGGGGGGGGTGGGGGGGGGCGTGCGGCCCCTGAACAGCAGTGAGTGCAGGTGAGCGGGAAGGGGGTGCGGGACATTTTGTATGTGTGTGTGTGTTAAGTGTGTGTGTGTTAATTGTGTATGTGTCGGACAGTGTGCGTGTGTGTTGTGTGTGGGACAGTGCGTGTGTGTTAATTGTGTGTGTGTGGGACAGTGTGAGTGTGTTAATTGTGTGTGTGGGACAGTTTGAGTGTGTGTAAATTGTGTGTGTGACAGTGTGCGTGTGTTAATTGTGTGTGTGTGGGACAGTGTGTGTGTTAATTGTGTGTGTGTGTGTGTGTGTGTGTGTGTGACAGTGTGAGTGTGTTAATTGTGTGTGTGGGACAGTGCGTGTTTGTTAATTGTGTGTGTGTGTGTGTGTGTGTGACAGTGTGAGTGTGTTAATTGTGTGTGTGGGACAGTTTTGAGTGCGTGTTAATTGTGTGTGTGTGTGGGACAGTGTGCGTGTGTGTTAATTGTGTGTGTGTGTGGGACAGTGTGCGTGTGTATTAATTGTGTGTGTGTGTGGGACAGTGTGCGTGTGTGTTAATTGTGTGTGTGTGTGGGACAGTGTGCGTGTGTGTTAATTGTGTGTGTGTGGGACAGTGTGCGTGTGTGTTAATTGTGTGTGTGTGTGGGACAGTGTGCGTGTTAAGTGTGTGTGTGTGTGTGTGTGTGTGTGGGACAGTGTGAGTGTGTTAAGTGTGTGTGTGGGACAGTGTGCATGTGTGTTATTTGTCTGTGTGGGACAGTGTGCGTGTGTGTTATTTGTGTGTGTGGGACAGTGTGCGTGCGTGTGTGTTAATTGTGTGTGGGACAGTGTGCGTGTGTTAATTGTGTGTGTGTGTTAATTGTCCCGGCGGTTATTGGCGTCTGTAGTGTGCGCCCCGTCCTCCTCCGCTGCCGCTGACAGGAGTGGCGGTGTGCGGCTCTCCCCCTCCTCCGCCGGCTCCGTCCTCCCGTCGTGGCCCTGCAGTGTGTGCCGGTCTCCCCAGCAGCAGCAGCAGGTTAGTCTCTCCCCCCCCCCCCCTCTCTCTCTCTATCTCTCTCTCTTTCTCTCTCTCCTCCTGTGGATTGCAGTTTGTAAGTATCATTTTAATTTTTACAGGTACCCCTATTGAATTCTACTGGACAAGTGGACGTGACCGGCGTGGGATGTAGGTAAGTAATCTGTCTCTTATTTTTACAGGTACCCCTATTGGATTCTACTGGACAAGTGGACATGACCGGCGTGGGATGTAGGTAAGTAATCTGTCTCTCATTTTTACAGGTACCCCTATTGAATTCTACTGGACAAGTGGACGTGACCAGCGTGGGATGTAGGTAAGTAATCTGTCTCTCATTTTTACAGGTACCCCTATTGGATTCTACTGGACAAGTGGACGTGATCGGCGTGGGATGTAGGTAAGTAATCTCTCTCTCATTTTCACAGGTACCCCTATTGGATTCTACTGGACAAGTGGACATGACCGGCGTGGGATGTAGGTAAGTAATCTCTCTCTCATTTTCACAGGTACCCCTATTGGATTCTACTGGACAAGTGGACATGACCGGCGTGGGATGTAGGTAAGTAATCTGTCTCTCATTTTTACAGATTCCTCTACTGGCTTCTACTGGACAAGTGGACGTGACCAGCGTGGGATGTAGGTAAGTAATCTGTCTCTCATTTTTACAGGTACCCCTATTGAATTCTACTGGACAAGTGGACGTGACCGGCGTGGGATGTAGGTAAGTAATCTGTCTCTCATTTTTACAGGTACCCCTATTGGATTCTACTGGACAAGTGGACGTGACCGGCGTGGGATGTAGGTAAGTAATCTGTCTCTCATTTTTACAGATTCCTCTACTGGCTTCTACTGGACAAGTGGACGTGACCAGCGTGGGATGTAGGTAAGTAATCTGTCTCTCATTTTTACAGGTACCCCTATTGAATTCTACTGGACAAGTGGACGTGACCAGCGTGGGATGTAGGTAAGTAATCTGTCTCTCATTTTTACAGATTCCCCTACTGGATTCTACTGGACAAGTGGACGTGACCAGCGTGGGATGTAGGTAAGTAATCTGTCTCTCATTTTTACAGCTACCCCTATTGGATTCTACTGGACAAGTGGATGTGACCGGCGTGGGATATAGGTAAGTATGTGTGAGTGTGTCAGTGTGCTTTAATAAATTTTTACTGTCACGGTGTGTGAGTTGTTTTTATTTGGGTATTTTTTCTGTTGTAGAACTACAGGTACCGGCGGGCCCGTTATTTCCCTGCATGTTGGTACTTGAGGTTCTCCAAGTACCAGCAAGCGGGGGAGGCTTTCTGGGCCTTGTAGTTCCACAACAAAAAACAATATTCTTTTTTTACTTACATGGCTATCAGCCTCCCATCCACAGCCCACGGATGGGGGGGACAGCCTCGGGCTTCACCCCTGGCCCTTGGGTGCCTGGAGGGGGGGTGACCCCTTGATTTAAGGGGTCCCCACTCCTCCAGGGAACCCCGGCCAGTGGTGACTAGTTGGGGGGGTAATGCCACGGCCGCAGGGACCTACATAAATGTGTCCCCCGGCTGTGGCATTATGTCCCTGGCTAGTGGAGCCCGGTGCTGGTTTTAAAAATACGGGGGACCCCTACATCTTTTGTCCCCCATATTTTTGGAACCAGGACCGGACTAAGAGCCCGATGCTGGTTGTCTAAATACGGGGAACCCCTGTCCAATTTTTTCCCAGTATTTAAACACCCAGGACCGGCTCAAAGAGCCCGAGGCTGGTTATACTTAGGAGGGGGACCTCACGCAGTTTTTTTTACATTTTTAACCCATTCAGACCCTTCTCCATTAAGTTAATGGAAACCCTGGACAACAAAATTGCATTCATGTCCTCCTCCCACTCCCTTCCCAGTCCCAAACACTGATTATTATTTTTTTCTATAAAAATGTACAATATATCACAAGTATGATGAGCAGGCATGCAGCGGGCATTGGCGACTTTGGACTGAGTTGCAAATTAGTGGCGGAGGGCTGGGTCAGTTGATGGTGGGCGAGTTTGTAAGCCATTGGTGGTGGCAGCGGGCATCGGCTCAGAGGCAGTGGCGGGCATTGGCTCGGTGGCGGTAGGGGTCATCGGCAGGATTCGGCGGACATTATGGCTGTAGTGCCTCACTGCACGCCACTGACCTCACCGCACGCCACTGGTGTGTGGGACAGTGTGCGTGTGTGTTAATTGTGTGTGTGGGACAGTGTGAGTGTGTGTTAATTGTGTGTGTAGGACAGTGTGAGTGTGTGTTAATTGTGTGTGTGTGGAACAGTGTCAGTGTGTGTAAATTTTTGCAGTCCAGTGTGTGTGTGGGGGATAGGGAAGTATGAGAATGTGTGTGTGTAGTCTGAGTGGGTGTGTGTAGGATTTGGGGGTGGCCAGTCTGTGTGTGTGTGTGTAATCAGTGTGTGTGGGATGTACTAATGGCCGTTTACTGAAGAGAGATATGTATTAAACCACGGGCACTGAGATGCCCTTCTCACTCACCATCCAGCTGGGTGGGCGAGCCTTGCGGGTGGAAAGCCAGCAGCAGAGGCAGCATGCCAGATATCAGCAGCCGAGGGTGGGGGCTGTAATGCACATGCGGAGCCCAAAGCCGGAGATCAGCAGCATGCTGACCGGCAATAAGCAGCTTCTGCTTCCGCGTTCAACATGCTGCTGATCTCCGGCTTTGGGCTACGCAGGGTTCGGGGGATGGGTGTCCTCTGCCGGTGTACTGCAGCTCCGGGGGTGCGGGCTCCGGAGGCTTTCAGCACTGTTGAATATCCAGCTGCCTCAAGTATGTACAGCCCGCACCCTCTGCTGCTGATATCCGGCATGCTGCTGCTGGCTGTCCCCCCGCCCGGCTCGGCCACACAGCTGTATGGTGAGAAGGGCATCTCAGTTCCTGAGGTTTAACACATATGCCTCAGAAAATGGCATCTGCGGTAAACGATACTAATGCTTACCGTGACAGTAACAGCGGGGAGGAAGGCGCACATCGGGATCCTGCAGCATGAAACAAGAACCCCTTCGGAGCGCAGCAGACCACACTGAAAAGGGTGCATACCCGGTGCGGTGCTCTGCATCCCGGGTGGTGCCGAAGATGTGGAGTGTCGGAGGTGGCAGAAGCGCCGCAGCTTGGGGTGAGAAACCGCTGCAGCCCTTCCGCTGCTAAACTCTGCAATTAGTCTATTAAGGGGGTGGGCTCCCCTCATCATAGTGCCCGACAGGCCATGTTAATTCTGGGTGTAGGATCCCCTAACTCTATAATGGGAATTTTGGCTCATATCATGTGCTGTAACGTGAATTTTGGCTAATACCGTGTGCTATAATGTGAATTTCGGCTCATACTATGTGGGGTAATGTGAATTTTGGCTCATTCCGTGTGCTGTAATGTGAATTTCGGCTCATACCGTGCGCTGTAATGTGAATTTCGGCTCATACCATGTGGGGAAATGTGAATTTTGGCTCATACCATGTGGAGTAATGTGAATTTTGGCTCATACCGTGTGCTATAATGTGAATTTCGGCTCATACCGTGTGCTATAATGTGAATTTTGGCTCATACCATGTGGGGTAATGTGAATTTCGGCTCATACTGTGTGCTATAATGTGAATTTCGGCTCATGCTGTGTGGGGCAATGTGAATTTCGGCTCATACTGTGTGCTATAATGTGAAAGGGGCACCAGTACTAGATAGTATAAGGGGTCCTACTACACTGAAGGACACGCCCCTTTTGAGTGACCGCGCCCCTTTTCCGGAGCGCGCGCCCCTTCGGCGCGTGCATAATTGCTATCTGCACTCTTTCATTCCACCTTCAAAAATTCAACTTCGACCACTGCACCTACATACACATACATACACACCCTGACATCTTTATATGCAGTGACACCGGTGGCGTCTGCACATACTTTCCTTTTGTATTTTTTTTTTTATTATCATTTTATTAATTTATTATTTTTATTAAGAAAAAAATATTATTTTTTTTTTTTTTTGGGGGGGGGGGGGGGGGCGCCATTATTGATCTTGCCCTGGGCTCCAAAAACCCTAGTTACGCCTCTGTAATTAAGTTAAACAGGGCCAGATGTACTAAGCCTGAAAAGTGATAAATATCACAGTGATAAAGTACCAGCCAATCGGCTCCTAACTGTCATTTTTCAAACACAGCCTGTAACATGGCAGTTAGAAGTCGATTGGCTGGTGCTTTATCACAGTGATATTTATCACTTTTCAGGCTTAGTACATCTCCCCCACAGGGTGCATGAGAAAATGTGATCACAAAAAGATGAATTTCAAAATGAATCTAATAAGCCGAAAGCACTATTCCACGGCACTCACCTACTGTATTCCTATATTTGGGGTGCTACACAGTATGTGACCACAGTGTTTAAATAGAAATCCCAGGGGCTCTGCACTCACTATATTATCTAACAAACAGTGGCGTTTTAGTTCATATATTGATCAATTCATTTAAGCCTACAGCCCCTGGCAATATTGTTAGTTAATGGACAATGACCTTGTCCTCTTGCATGTGATCTACACTTCATTGTGATGTCAGCACAATTGTGATGTCACTGACTCATGGCCCCTGTAGCTAGATAAGCTCTCCTCCAGACAGTTTACTGCCATACCTGCAGTGAGAAGCGACAATGTTGCCTCCTGTAGCCATGCCACCACCACACAGCATCGACCAGAAACCACCGTTCAGCATTCTCCTGCCACCACCGTCCAGCATGAAGCTGGAACAATTGCGTAAATTGGACATGGCACACCATCGCCGCCTGCTCCTGACACCACAGCGCCACATGAACCTGCCACCACCGTGCAGCATGAACCAGCCACTACCGTGCAAAAAGAACCTGCCACCGCTGTGCAGCATGAACCTGCCTCCTCCGTGCAGCATGGACCTGCCACCAATATGCAGCATGAACCTGCCTCCTCCGTGCAGCATGAACCTGCCTCCTCCGTGCAGCATGAACCTGCCTCCTCCGTGCAGCATGAACCTGTCACCATATTGCAGCATGAACCTGACACCATATTGCAGCGTGGACCTGCCACCACCATGCAGGTACTGTTCCTATCAGCAAAACCTAATATTTTGATAACTCCAGAGCCATACAGGATTAACTAATGTTTTCCTCATTTTTTATTTATATGCTGTATTGACTATTTTAGTCTCTATTACGGTTTTTAGTAATGTTTTAATAATATTATTTTATACCCAGTAAGTAAAATAAAGATACTGATTAACTGATCCAACTGTTTCCTATCAATACTTTGGTCAAAACAACTCATAGCGCTGGTATTTTTGCTCTATTTATCCTCCGTACAGCATGAACCTGCCACCACCGTGCAGCATGAACCTGCCACCACCGTGCAGCATGAACCTGCCACCACCGTGCAGCATGAACCTGCCACCACCGTGCAGCATGAAGCTGCCACCATATTGCAGCGTGGACCTGCCACCACCATGCAGGATGGACCGGCCCACCATCGAGCAGCGTGGACCTGCCACCACATCTCTGCCTGGACCTGACGATACATTGCCGCATGGTCCTGTCCCTACCATGTATGTAATAGTGAGAAGATGAAAGCTCACAGGGATATTTAATAAGCAATTATCTCATAAAAGCTGGAAAATTTGACATTTATGTTTTCTGGAGATGTTAGTTTAAATTAAGAGATAAATATGTCTTCTTCAGGTGTGGGAGGGTACGGAGAATAGATATTTATCTCTTTTTTTAAACAAACATCTCTACAATTTCCAGTGTTTATGAGATAATTGTTTATTAAATACCCCCCACAGTCTCCTGCATGCAATAACATCAAATAAAAATAACGCAATTAAACCATAAAACTGAGTTGTGTTTTATTTTATTGATAGCAAACTGTCAGGGTATTGAACAAGTTGTGAATACAGGATCTCTCTTTATATACTGGGACTTAGCGTTCTGGTAGGTAGGTCCTTTCTAAAGATCTAGGTTTTGGCTTTGAGTTTTAAGTTTATAATACTGGGGAAAAAAGGAAAAATAAGAGTGGAAATATGGTACACTCAGGGGCAAACGCAGGATTTGGGATGGGGGGTTTCCGCATGTGTGCAATATCAGTGGCGTAACTAGAAATTTTTCTCCCCCAAGCCAAAAAATTTTGGCGCCCCCCCCCCCCCCCCCCCCCCCGCTGCATAACTGGGAGCAAGAAAGGGACAAATATGCGCGCGCCGAAGGCGCGCGCTGCAAAAAAAGGGGCGTGGTTTTGTTGGAATGGGCGTGGTTTCTCGTAAAGGGGCGTGGTATTGCAGGAAAAGACTACCTTATACCCCAGTTTTGCAACCTGCACGCCCAGACGTTAGCCACCACAGGAAAGAAAAATAATCCTGATTCATGCCCCTTACATTATTTGTCATTTTTCCTCCTTATAGTAATGCCCAGTATACATTATGCCACATACTGCAATGGCCCTTAGACATTATGCCGCACACAACAATGCACATGACACAATATGCACACACTGTAATGCCCCCGACACATTATGCCACACACCGTAATGCCCCCGACACATTATGACAGGAATCGCAATGCCCGTTATACATTATGCTACACACTGCAATGCCCCTGATTACATTATAGCACATACAATGCCTGTGACACATTATGACACACACCGCAATGACCTTGAGACATTATACCACAATGCCCGTGATATAGTATACCATACACCGTAATGCCTGTGACACATACCGCAATGCCCTGCCCGTTATACCCTATGCCACACACCGCAATGCCCGTTATGTATTATGCCACACTGCAATGACCCCTGAGACATTATACCACAATGCCCGTGATATAGTATACCACACACCGTAATGCCTGACACATTATGACACACACCGCAATGTCCCGTGATACATTATGCCACACACTGCAATGACCCTGAGACATTATACCACATATCACAATGCCCGCGATATAGTATACCATACACCGTAATGCCTGTGACACATTATGACACACACCACAATGTCCGTGATACATTATGCCACACACCGTAATGCCCATTACACATTAAGTCCTACAGTAAGGCTTCTAATTACTTTTCAATTACCTTCTCGTTGTCAGGGGTTTCATGCACTGGGTGTCATGCTCGTTGCCAGGTGTTTCATGCACTGGGTGTCATGCTCGTTGTCAGGTGTTTCATGCACTGGGTGTCATGCTCGTTGCTAGGAGGTAGTCCTTGTTGCTAGGGCTGTGCTCCCAGTGCCACATATGTCCCCAGTGCCAGATATTTCCCCACGGTGCCAGGTACTCACATGCCCCCGGTGCCAAATATAGCCCCCCCCCCCCATGTGCCAGGTACACATATACCCCCCCAGTGCCAGATATGCCCCCAGTGCCAGATATTCCCCCCCAGTGCCACATATGCCCCCAGTGCCAGATATTCCCCCCATGCCAGATATGCCGCCAGTGCCATATATCCCCCCCCAGTGCCACATATGCCCCCAGTGCCAGATATTCCCCCAGTGCCAGATATGCCGCCAGTGCCATATATTCCCCCCGAGTGCCATATATCCCCAGTGACAGATATTCCCCCCCAGTGCCAGATATTCTCCCCCAGTGCCATATGTGCCATATAAGCCCAGGGCCAGATATTCCCTCCAGTGCCAGATATCCCCCCCCCCCCCAGTGCCACATATCCACCCCGTGCCAGATATCCCCCCCCCAGTGCCATATATGCCCCAGTGCCAGATATCCCCCCCAGTGCCAGAACATCCCCCCCCCCCCAGTGCGATATGCCCTAGTGCCAGATATCCCCCCCCCCCCCAGTGCCATATATGCCCCAGTGCCAGATATCCCCCCCCCCCTTCCCCAGTGCCAGATATGCCCTAGTGCCAGATATCCCCGCCCCCCCCCCCACAGTGTCATATATGCCCCAGTGCCGGATATCCCCCTAGTGCCTGACATCCCCCCCCCAATGGCCATATATTCCCCGGTGCAAGACACCCTCTCCGTCTCTCCCCCCCCGTGACAGATATGCCGCAGTGCAGCCGCCGCTTGTTGGAGACTTGGAGGGACACGGCGGGCGCAGCGTGTGCCTCTCCTGTGTCCCTCCTGAGTCCTGCATCATCTCCGCGGCCGCGGGTCTGATAGGGGAAGTGCCGTCCGTGAGCTCTAATTGGCTCACGGACGGCACTTCCCCCTATTAGACCCGCGGGCCGCCGGAGATGATGCAGGGCTCAGGAGGGACACAGGATAGGCACACGCTGCGCCCGCCGTGTCCCTCCAATAAAGCAGACTGACATGCGGACGTTCGTCCGCATGTCAGTCTGCTGTAATCAGTGGCGCCCCCGCAGCCCCTCGCCCCCAAGCCACCGCGAGGACTGCGGGGGGCAGTAGTTACGCCACTGTGTCCGTGATTACATTATGCCACACACCGTAATGCCCATTACACATTAAGTCCTACAGTAAGGCTTCTAATTACTTTTCAATTACCTTCTCGTTGTCAGGGGTTTCATGCACTGGGTGTCATGCTCGTTGCCAGGTGTTTCATGCACTGGTGTCATGCTCGTTGTCAGGTGTTTCATGCACTGGGTGTCATGCTCGTTGCTAGGAGGTAGTCCTTGTTGCTAGGGCTGTGCTCCCAGTGCCACATATGTCCCCAGTGCCAGATATTTCCCCACGGTGCCAGGTACTCACATGCCCCCGGTGCCAAATATAGCCCCCCCCCCCCATGTGCCAGGTACACATATACCCCCCCAGTGCCAGATATGCCCCCAGTGCCAGATATTCCCCCCCAGTGCCACATATGCCCCCAGTGCCAGATATTCCCCCCCATGCCAGATATGCCGCCAGTGCCATATATTCCCCCCCAGTGCCACATATGCCCCCAGTGCCAGATATTCCCCCAGTGCCAGATATGCCGCCAGTGCCATATATTCCCCCCGAGTGCCATATATCCCCAGTGACAGATATTCCCCCCCAGTGCCAGATATTCTCCCCCAGTGCCATATAAGCCCCAGGCCAGATATTCCCTCCCAGTGCCAGATATCCCCCCCCCCCCCAGTGCCACATATCCACCCCGTGCCAAGATATCCCCCCCCCAGTGCCATATATGCCCCAGTGCCAGATATCCCCCCCAGTGCCAGACCATCCCCCCCCCCCAGTGCGATATGCCCTAGTGCCAGATATCCCCCCCCCCCCCCAGTGCCATATATGCCCCAGTGCCAGATATCCCCCCCCCCCCCTTCCCCAATGCCAGATATGCCCTAGTGCCAGATATCCCCCGCCCCCCCCCACAGTGTCATATATGCCCCAGTGCCGGATATCCCAACTAGTGCCTGACATCCCCCCCCCAATGGCCATATATTCCCCGGTGCCAGACACCCTCTCCTCTCTCTCCCCCCCCGTGACAGATATGCCGCAGTGCAGCCGCCGCTTGTTGGAGAACTTGGAGGGACACGGCGGCGCAGCGTGTGCCCTCTCCTGTGTCCCTCCTGAGTCCTGCATCATCTCCGGCGGCCGCGGGTCTGATAGGGGGAAGTGCCGTCCGTGAGCTCTAATTGGCTCACGGACGGCACTTCCCCCTATTAGACCCGCGGGCCGCCGGAGATGATGCAGGGCTCAGGAGGGACACAGGATAGGCACACGCTGCGCCCGCCGTGTCCTCCAATAAAGCAGACTGACATGCGGACGTTCGTCGCATGTCAGTCTGCTGTAATCAGTGGCGCCCCCGCAGCCCCTCGCCCCCAAGCCACCGCGAGGACTTGCGGGGGCAGTAGTTACGCCACTGTGCAATATATATATATATATATACTATATATATACGTATATATACACACAAGGTCCAAACACCGGCACTCCCTGCTGAAAAACGTACAGCCCAGCTGCTCTCCCAGGTAACATACCTCACACATAAACCACAAAGTCGGGTGGCACTCAAGGGTCTCCATAATGGTTAAAAGACAATAGATCTTGTAGAGCAACGTTTCGATTTAATGTCTAAATTGTCATCAGGATCTATTGTGTTTTTGACCATTGCGGAGACCCTTGAGTGCCACCCGACTTTGTGGTATATATATATATATATTAGTGATGAGCGGGTTCGGTTCCTCGGAATCCGAACCCGCCCGAACGGCAGTTCTGCCTCTGAAAGTGTCTCTTTCACAACTGTACAGGAAATTCTTGAAAACAAGCAATTGGTTTTTCCCCAACCCTGCTGGACATTGGGGGTCATTCCGAGTTGATAGCTTGCTAGCAGTTTTTAGCTGGCGAGCAAACGCATAGTCGCCGCCCACGGGGAGTGCATTTTTGCTTGCAGGTGTGTGAACGCCTGCAAACACATTTTGTGCAAAACCAGCCCTGTGGTTACTTATCCTGTGCGATGATTGCTGCGGCGAGTGACACGGTAATGATGTCAGATACCCGCCCAGCAAATGCCCAGCCACGCCCCGCATTTTTCCAAACACTCCCAAAAAACGGTCAGTTGACACCCAGAAACGCCCTCTTCCTGTCAATCTCCTTGCGATCGGCTGTGCGACTGAAAGCTTCGCTAGAACCTGTGCAAACCACAATGCTCTTTGTACCCGTACATTGCGCGTGCGCATTGCGGTGCATACCGCATGCGTAGAGAAGCTATTTTTTTCACAATTTTTTTCAGCAGCTAGCGATCAACTCAGAATGACCTCCCATTATACACAGAGACAAGAGAATACCACGTGGAGGAAATTTCACAGAAAGTACTTTGTCCCAAAAGGCTTGGTCATTTCACACTATTGGGAGCATCAATTAGTGTCGGATCCTCTCGGACAGTGAGGATCTGACACTTCAGTATTCTATTACGGCAGTTTCCGCCTGTTTCCTCTCTCATTTTGACCATTTATTTCGCCCTCTGCCTACAGGTGAAAATGTATGGTCGAGAACGGACCCATTTTCGACACCAGTGGGGTCAAAAACACATGGCTAGCAGAGATTACCCTCCATCCGTGTGTTTTTCGACATTTCAGAGTTTTCGACAGGGCGGAAAACAGCGCTTCAATTGATATTGAAATGTCGAAAAGTGATGACTATTATTCTCCCCTATACCTTCTTAGGACGTTCCCAGGGCCGGATTAACAATAGGGCTGATGAGCTGCAGCTCCAGGCCCACCATCAAATAGGCCCACTGCTGAAATGGGGGGGCACCTGCAACACTACAGCATTCCTGCCAGCGGCAGCCAGAGGCTCCGCCCACTTAAACCCCAGCGGCAGTTTACTTCAAACACCACCAGATACATGGCCGCACGGTAGGCTGCAGCTGCACCAGCCCCCCTGTACTGCATAGTGTCTCAGCGCCCCGCGTGACAGCACACCGCATGATGTCCTATGTGCCGACCTCACCACGTCAATCTTATGCAGCCGAGTGTGAACTCATCTCCATGAGGGCTGCCCAGACAGCCGAGTGACTGATCCTGCAGTGCTGCTGACTGGTGATCGGGATGTCAGGTCCTGCTAGCTGCTTCTGATCACCGAGCCTCAGATAGGATGGCTCCATAAAAGGTACAGCATGCAAGCACTAGCAGAAATATATATTTTGATCAAGATTCCATATATATTTAATATTATATGTGTGAATACTGTGGTTTGTACAATATATGTATGTATGTATGTATGTATGTATGTATGTATGTGTGAATACTGGGGATTTTATAATATATATGTGTATTATATGTGTGAATACTGTGGTTTGTATAATATATATATATATATATATATATGTGTGAATACAGTGGTTTGTATAATATATTATATATATATATATAATATGTATTATATGTGTGAATACTGTAATATATGTATGTATGTATGTATGTATGTATATATATATATAGTCCCCACACTTTGCTCTTCCCCTCTCTCTGGCTTTCACACCATCACAGCTTTGTTCCCGCCCCATTTGCAGCTCATATGCAAAACACACACACACACACACACACACACACACACACACACACACACACGTGTGCATATATACAGTTACGTGTGTGTGTGTGTGTGTGTGTGTGTGTGTGTGTGTATATAGATAGACAGACAGGCAGACAGACAGACAGACAGAGAGAGAGCGATAGATAAATAGATAGATAGATAGATAGATAGATAGATAGATAGAGTCCCCTTGCGTGCTCTATTCCCACTTTAGTGCACACCCACGAGTGGGTAATAGCCCCTGTTTGCCTGGATTCCAGCTGGCGCATTGTCAGCGGTCGGGATTCCGGCGTAGGTATCCCTGTCCGCCAGCAACGTAACTGCAGCCCCGGCAAGGGACTCCACTATTCTGCAGGTCCTACTCTATTGGCTCTAAATAATTATCATGAAAATATCTATCACATTATAGTGTTAAACTTTGGTCATGCTATCTGTCTAAAGCTCACAGCAACTTTACTTATAAAGGTGAGACCGTTACCAACACACCTGTTGTTAAGCTCCTAGGAAAACAGCTGATACAAGCTATAATTAAGCAGAGGCGTATCTAGCACGGGGCGAGCAGGGCACGTGCCCTGGGCGCCATGGCAGCCCCAACAGAGGGGGGCGCCACCGGCACCTGCACGGCCACTCGCCCCATGCTTCAGGGATTCCGCCGGCGCTACCCGCGGCGCTTTCCCTGTCTCCCCGGCTGCTGTGCCTGTCACAAAAGACAGGCAGCGGCAGCCAGGAGCCTCCCCCCTGCAAAGTGACTGTGTACGCGATCGCGGGTCGCGATCGCGACCCGCGGAGGTGCGCGCATGCGCGTGCGCGACCTCGGGGGGGTGGGGGGGGGGGGGCGTGCGGCCCCTGAACAGCAGTGAGTGCAGGTGAGCGGGAAGGGGGTGCGGGACATTTTGTATGTGTGTGTGTGTTAAGTGTGTGTGTGTTTAATTGTGTGTGTGTCGGACAGTGTGCGTGTGTGTTGTGTGTGGGACAGTGCGTGTGTGTTAATTGTGTGGTGTGGGACAGTGTGAGTGTGTTAATTGTGTGTGTGGGACAGTTTGAGTGTGTGTAAATTGTGTGTGTGTGACAGTGTGCGTGTGTTAATTGTGTGTGTGTGGGACAGTGTGTGTGTGTTAATTGTGTGTGTGTGACAGTGTGAGTGTGTTAATTGTGTGTGTGGGACAGTGCGTGTTTGTTAATTGTGTGTGTGTGTGACAGTGTGAGTGTGTTAATTGTGTGTGTGGGACAGTTTTGAGTGCGTGTTAATTGTGTGTGTGTGTGGGACAGTGTGCGTGTGTGTTAATTGTGTATGTGTGGGACAGTGTGAGTGTGTTAATTGTGTGTGTGTGTGTGTGTGTGTGTGTGTCTGTGTGGGACAGTGTGAGTGTGTTAATTGTGTGTGTGTGTGGGACAGTTTGAGTGTGTGTTAATTGTGTGTGTGTGGGACAGTGTGCGTGTGTGTTAATTGTGTGTGTGTGGGACAGTGTGCGTGTGTATTAATTGTGTGTGTGTGGGACAGTGTGCGTGTGTGTTAATTGTGTGTGTGTGGGACAGTGTGCGTGTGTGTTGTGTGTGTGTGGGACAGTGTGCGTGTGTGTTAATTGTGTGTGTGTGTGGGACAGTGTGCGTGTTAAGTGTGTGTGTGTGTGTGTGTGTGTGTGTGTGTGGGACAGTGTGAGTGTGTTAATTGTGTGTGTGTGTGTGTGTGTGTGGGACAGTGCGTGTTTGTTAATTGTGTGTGTGGGACAGTGTGCGTGTGTGTTATTTGTGTGTGTGGGACAGTGTGCGTGTGTGTTATTTGTGTGTGTGGGACAGTGTGCGTGCGTGTGTGTTAATTGTGTGTGGGACAGTGTGCGTGTGTTAATTGTGTGTGTGTGTGTGTGTTAATTGTCTCGGCGGTTATTGGCGTCTGTAGTGTGCGCCCCGTCCTCCTCCGCTGCCGCTGACAGGAGTGGCGGTGTGCGGCTCTCCCCCTCCTCCGCCGGCACCGTCCTCCCGTCGTGGCCCTGCAGTGTGTGCCAGTCTCCCCAGCAGCAGCAGCAGCAGGTTAGTCTCCCCCCCCCCTCTCCCTCTCTCTCTCTCTCTCTCTCTCTCTCTCCTCCTGTGGATTGCAGTTTGTAAGTATAATTTTAATTTTTACAGGTACCCCTATTGAATTCTACTGGACAAGTGGACGTGACCGGCGTGGGATGTAGGTAAGTAATCTGTCTCTTATTTTTACAGGTACCCCTATTGGATTCTACTGGACAAGTGGACGTGACCGGCGTGGGATGTAGGTAAGTAATCTGTCTCTCATTTTTACAGGTACCCCTATTGGATTCTACTGGACAAGTGGACGTGACCGGCGTGGGATGTAGGTAAGTAATCTGTCTCTCATTTTTACAGATTCCCCTACTGGATTCTACTGGACAAGTGGACGTGACCAGCGTGGGATGTAGGTAAGTAATCTGTCTCTCATTTTTACAGGTACCCCTATTGAATTCTACTGGACAAGTGGACGTGACCAGCGTGGGATGTAGGTAAGTAATCTGTCTCTCATTTTTACAGGTACCCCTATTGGATTCTACTGGACAAGTGGACGTGATCGGCGTGGGATGTAGGTAAGTAATCTCTCTCTCATTTTCACAGGTACCCCTATTGGATTCTACTGGACAAGTGGACGTGACCGGCGTGGGATGTAGGTAAGTAATCTGTCTCTCATTTTTACAGATTCCCCTACTGGATTCTACTGGACAAGTGGACGTGACCGGCGTGGGATGTAGGTAAGTAATCTGTCTCTCATTTTTACAGGTACCCCTATTGGATTCTACTGGACAAGTGGACGTGATCGGCGTGGGATGTAGGTAAGTAATCTGTCTCTCATTTTTACAGGTACCCCTATTGGATTCTACTGGACAAGTGGACGTGATCGGCGTGGGATGTAGGTAAGTAATCTCTCTCTCATTTTCACAGGTACCCCTATTGGATTCTACTGGACAAGTGGACATGACCGGCGTGGGATGTAGGTAAGTAATCTGTCTCTCATTTTTACAGATTCCCCTACTGGATTCTACTGGACAAGTGGACGTGACCAGCGTGGGATGTAGGTAAGTAATCTGTCTCTCATTTTTACAGGTACCCCTATTGAATTCTACTGGACAATTGGACGTGACCAGCGTGGGATGTAGGTAAGTAATCTGTCTCTCATTTTTACAGGTACCCCTATTGGATTCTACTGGACAAGTGGACGTGATCGGCGTGGGATGTAGGTAAGTAATCTGTGTCTCATTTTTACAGGTACCCCTATTGGATTCTACTGGACAAGTGGACGTGACCGGCGTGGGATGTAGGTAAGTAATCTGTCTCTCATTTTTACAGATTCCCCTACTGGATTTTACTGGACAAGTGGACGTGACCAGCGTGGGATGTAGGTAAGTAATCTGTCTCTCATTTTTACAGCTACCCCTATTGGATTCTACTGGACAAGTGGATGTGACCGGCGTGGGATATAGGTAAGTATGTGTGAGTGTGTCAGTGTGCTTTAATAAATTTTTACTGTCACGGTGTGTGAGTTGTGTTTTTATTTGGGTATTTTTTCTGTTGTAGAACTACAGGTACCGGCGGGCCCGTTATTTCCCTGCATGTTGGTACTTGAGGTTCTCCAAGTACCAGCAAGCGGGGGAGGCTTTCTGGGCCTTGTAGTTCCACAACAAAAAACAATATTCTTTTTTTACTTACATGGCTATCAGCCTCCCATCCACAGCCCACGGATGGGGGGGACAGCCTCGGGCTTCACCCCTGGCCCTTGGGTGCCTGGAGGGGGGGGTGACCCCTTGATTTAAGGGGTCCCCACTCCTCCAGGGAACCCCGGCCAGTGGTGACTAGTTGGGGGGGTAATGCCACGGCCGCAGGGACCTACATAAATGTGTCCCCCGGCTGTGGCATTATGTCCCTGGCTAGTGGAGCCCGGTGCTGGTTTTAAAAATACGGGGGGACCCCTACATCTTTTGTCCCCCATATTTTTGGAACCAGGACCGGACTAAGAGCCCGATGCTGGTTGTCTAAATACGGGGAACCCCTGTCCAATTTTTTCCCAGTATTTAAACACCCAGGACCGGCTCAAAGAGCCCGAGGCTGGTTATACTTAGGAGGGGGACCTCACGCAGTTTTTTTTAAATTTTTAACCCATTCAGACCCTTCTCCATTAAGTTAATGGAAACCCTGGACAACAAAATTGCATTCATGTCCTCCTCCCACTCCCTTCCCAGTCCCAAACACTGATTATTATTTTTTTCTATAAAAATGTACAATATATCACAAGTATGATGAGCAGGCATGCAGCGGGCATTGGCGACTTTGGACTGAGTTGCAAATTAGTGGCGGAGGGCTGGGTCAGTTGATGGTGGGCGAGTTTGTAAGCCATTGGTGGTGGCAGCGGGCATCGGCTCAGAGGCAGTGGCGGGCATTGGCTCGGTGGCGGTAGGGGTCATCGGCAGGATTCGGCGGACATTATGGCTGTAGTGCCTCACTGCACGCCACTGACCTCACCGCACGCCACTGGTGTGTGGGACAGTGTGCGTGTGTGTTAATTGTGTGTGTGGGACAGTGTGAGTGTGTGTTAATTGTGTGTGTGGGACAGTGTGAGTGTGTGTTAATTGTGTGTGTGTGGAACAGTGTCAGTGTGTGTAAATTTTTGCAGTCCAGTGTGTGTGTGTGGGGGAGAGGGAAGTATGAGAATGTGTGTGTGTAGTCTGAGTGGGTGTGTGTAGGATTTGGGGGTGGCCAGTCTGTGTGTGTGTAATCAGTGTGTGTGGGATGTACTAATGGCCGTTTACCGAAGAGAGATATGTATTAAACCACGGGCACTGAGATGCCCTTCTCACTCACCATCCAGCTGGGTGGGCGAGCCGGGCGGGTGGAAAGCCAGCAGCAGGGGCAACATGCCAGATATCAGCAGCCGAGGGTGGGGGCTGTAATGCACATGCGGAGCCCAAAGCCGGAGATCAGCAGCATGCTGACCGGCAATAAGCAGCTTCTGCTTCCGCGTTCAACATGCTGCTGATCTCCGGCTTTGGGCTACGCAGGGTTCGGGGGATGGGTGTCCTCTGCCGGTGTACTGCAGCTCCGGGGGTGCGGGCTCCGGAGGCTTTCAGCACTGTTGAATATCCAGCTGCCTCAAGTATGTACAGCCCGCACCCTCTGCTGCTGATATCCGGCATGCTGCTGCTGGCTGTCCCCCCGCCCGGCTCGGCCACACAGCTGTATGGTGAGAAGGGCATCTCAGTTCCTGAGGTTTAACACATATGCCTCAGAAAATGGCATCTGCGGTAAACGATACTAATGCTTACCGTGACAGTAACAGCGGGGAGGAAGGCGCACATCGGGATCCTGCAGCATGAAACAAGAACCCCTTCGGAGCGCAGCAGACCACACTGAAAAGGGTGCATACCCGGTGCGGTGCTCTGCATCCCGGGTGGTGCCGAAGATGTGGAGTGTCGGAGGTGGCAGAAGCGCCGCAGCTTGGGGTGAGAAACCGCTGAAGCCCTTCCGCTGCTAAACTCTGCAATTAGTCTATTAAGGGGGTGGGCTCCCCTCATCATAGTGCCCGACAGGCCATGTTAATTCTGGGTGTAGGATCCCCTAACTCTATAATGGGAATTTTGGCTCATATCATGTGCTGTAACGTGAATTTTGGCTAATACCGTGTGCTATAATGTGAATTTCGGCTCATACTATGTGGGGTAATGTGAATTTTGGCTCATTCCGTGTGCTGTAATGTGAATTTCGGCTCATACCGTGTGCTGTAATGTGAATTTCGGCTCATACCATGTGGGGAAATGTGAATTTTGGCTCATACCATGTGGAGTAATGTGAATTTTGGCTCATACCGTGTGCTATAATGTGAATTTCGGCTCATACCGTGTGCTATAATGTGAATTTTGGCTCATACCATGTGGGGTAATGTGAATTTCGGCTCATACTGTGTGCTATAATGTGAATTTCGGCTCATGCCGTGTGGGGCAATGTGAATTTCGGCTCATACTGTGTGCTATAATGTGAATTTCGGCTCATACCGTGTGCTATAATGTGAAAGGGGCACCAGTACTAGATAGTATAAGGGGTCCTACTACACTGAAGGACACGCCCCTTTTGAGTGACCGCGCCCCTTTTCCGGAGCGCGCGCCCCTTCGGCGCGTGCATAATTGCTATCTGCACTCTTTCATTCCACCTTCAAAAATTCAACTTCGATCACTGCACCTACATACACATACATACACACCCTGACATCTTTATATGCAGTGACACCGGTGGCGTCGGCACATACTTTCCTTTTGTATTTTTTTTTTTATTATCATTTTATTAATTTATTATTTTTATTAAGAAAAAAATATTATTATTTTTTTTTTGGGGGGGGGGGGGGGGGGGGGGCGCCATTATTGATCTTGCCCTGGGCTCCAAAAACCCTAGTTACGCCTCTGTAATTAAGTTAAACAGGGCCAGATGTACTAAGCCTGAAAAGTGATAAATATCACAGTGATAAAGTACCAGCCAATCGGCTCCTAACTGTCATTTTTCAAACACAGCCTGTAACATGGCAGTTAGAAGTCGATTGGCTGGTGCTTTATCACAGTGATATTTATCACTTTTCAGGCTTAGTACATCTCCCCCACAGGGTGCATGAGAAAATGTGATCACAAAAAGATGAATTTCAAAATGAATCTAATAAACCGAAAGCACTATTCCACGGCACTCACCTACTGTATTCCTATATTTGGGGTGCTACACAGTATGTGACCACAGTGTTTAAATAGAAATCCCAGGGGCTCTGCACTCACTATATTATCTAACAAACAGTGGCGTTTTAGTTCATATATTGATCAATTCATTTAAGCCTACAGCCCCTGGCAATATTGTTAGTTAATGGACAATGACCTTGTCCTCTTGCATGTGATCTACACTTCATTGTGATGTCAGCACAATTGTGATGTCACTGACTCATGGCCCCTGTAGCTAGATAAGCTCTCCTCCAGACAGTTTACTGCCATACCTGCAGTGAGAAGCGACAATGTTGCCTCCTGTAGCCATGCCACCACCACACAGCATCGACCAGAAACCACCGTTCAGCATTCTCCTGCCACCACCGTCCAGCATGAAGCTGGAACAATTGCGTAAATTGGACATGGCACACCATCGCCGCCTGCTCCTGACACCACAGCGCCACATGAACCTGCCACCACCGTGTAGCATGAACCAGCCACTACCGTGCAAAAAGAACCTGCCACCGCTGTGCAGCATGAACCTGCCTCCTCCGTGCAGCATGGACCTGCCACCAATATGCAGCATGAATCTGCCTCCTCCGTGCAGCATGAACCTGCCTCCTCCGTGCAGCATGAACCTGCCTCCTCCGTGCAGCATGAACCTGTCACCATATTGCAGCATGAACCTGACACCATATTGCAGCGTGGACCTGCCACCACCATGCAGGTACTGTTCCTATCAGCAAAACCTAATATTTTGATTACTCCAGAGCCATACAGGATTAACTAATGTTTTCCTCATTTTTTATTTATATGCTGTATTGACTATTTTAGTCTCTATTACGGTTTTTAGTAATGTTTTAATAATATTATTTTATACCCAGTAAGTAAAATAAAGATACTGATTAACTGATCCAACTGTTTCCTATCAATACTTTGGTCAAAACAACTCATAGCGCTGGTATTTTTGCTCTATTTATCCTCCGTACAGCATGAACCTGCCACCACCGTGCAGCATGAACCTGCCACCACCGTGCAGCATGAACCTGCCACCACCGTGCAGCATGAACCTGCCACCACCGTGCAGCATGAACCTGCCACCACCGTGCAGCATGAAGCTGCCACCATATTGCAGCGTGGACCTGCCACCACCATGCAGGATGGACCGGCCACCATCGAGCAGCGTGGACCTGCCACCACATCTCTGCCTGGACCTGACGATACATTGCCGCATGGTCCTGTCCCTACCATGTATGTAATAGTGAGAAGATGAAAGCTCATAGGGATATTTAATAAGCAATTATCTCATAAAAGCTGGAAAATTTGACATTTATGTTTTCTGGAGATGTTAGTTTAAATTAAGAGATAAATATGTCTTCTTCAGGTGTGGGAGGGTACGGAGAATAGATATTTATCTCTTTTTTTAAACAAACATCTCTACAATTTCCAGTGTTTATGAGATAATTGTTTATTAAATACCCCCCACAGTCTCCTGCATGCAATAACATCAAATAAAAATAACGCAATTAAACCATAAAACTGAGTTGTGTTTTATTTTATTGATAGCAAACTGTCAGGGTATTGAACAAGTTGTGAATACAGGATCTCTCTTTATATACTGGGACTTAGCGTTCTGGTAGGTAGGTCCTTTCTAAAGATCTAGGTTTTGGCTTTGAGTTTTAAGTTTATAATACTGGGGAAAAAAGGAAAAATAAGAGTGGAAATATGGTACACTCAGGGGCAAACGCAGGATTTGGGATGGGGGGTTTCCGCATGTGTGCAATATATATATATATATATATATATATATATATATATATATATATATACATATATATATACGTATATATACACACAAAGTCCAAACACCGGCACTCCCGCTGAAAAACGTACAGCCCAGGTGCTCTCCCAGGTAGCATACCTCACACATAAACCACAAAGTCGGGTGGCACTCAAAGGTCTCCATAATGGTTAAAAAGACAATAGATCTTGTAGAGCAACGTTTCGATTTAATGTCTAAATTGTCATCAGGATCTATTGTGTTTTTGACCATTGCGGAGACCCTTGAGTGCCACCCGACTTTGTGGTATATATATATATATATATATATATATATATATATATTAGTGATGAGCGGGTTCGGTTCCTCGGAATCCGAACCCGCCCGAACGGCAGTTCTGCCTCTGAAAGTGTCTCTTTCACAACTGTACAGGAAATTCTTGAAAACAAGCAAATTTGTTTTTCCCCAACCCTGCTGGACATTGGGGGTCATTCCGAGTTGATAGCTTGCTAGCAGTTTTTAGCAGGCGAGCAAACGCATAGTCGCCGCCCACGGGGGGAGTGCATTTTTTGCTTTGCAGGTGTGTGAACGCCTGCAAACACATTTTGTGCAAAACCAGCCCTGTGGTTACTTATCCTGTGCGATGATTGCTGCGGCGAGTGACACGGTAATGATGTCAGATACCCGCCCAGCAAATGCCCAGCCACGCCCGCATTTTTCCAAACACTCCCAAAAAACGGTCAGTTGACACCCAGAAACGCCCTCTTCCTGTCAATCTCCTTGCGATCGGCTGTGCGACAGAAAGCTTTGCTAGAACCTGTGCAAAACCACAATGCTCTTTGTACCCGTACATTGCGCGTGCGCATTGCGGTGCATACGCATGCGTAGAGAAGCTATTTTTTTCACAATTTTTTTCAGCAGCTAGCGATCAACTCAGAATGACCTCCCATTATACACAGAGACAAGAGAATACCACGTGGAGGAAATTTCACAGAAAGTACTTGTCCCCAAAAGGCTTGGTCATTTCACACTATTGGGAGCATTCAATTAGTGTCGGATCCTCTCGGACAGTGAGGATCTGACACTTCAGTATTCTATTACGGGCAGTTTCCGCCTGTTTCCTCTCTCATTTTGACCATTTATTTTCGCCCTCTCCTACAGGTGAAAATGTAATGGTCGAGAACGGACCCATTTTCGACACCAGTGGGGTCAAAAACACATGGCTAAGCAGAGATTACCCTCATCCGTGTGTTTTTCGACATTTCAGAGTTTTCGACAGGGCGGAAAAACAGCGCTTCAATTGAATATTGAAATGTCGAAAAGTGATGACTATTATTCTCCCCTATACCTTCTTAGGACGTTCCCAGGGCCGGATTAACAATAGGGCTGATGGAGCTGCAGCTCCAGGCCCACCATCAAATAGGCCCACTGCTGTAAATGGGGGGGCACCTGCAACACTACAGCATTCCTGCCAGCGGCAGCCAGAGGCTCCGCCCACTTAAACCCCAGCGGCAGTTTAACTTCAAACACCACCAGATACATGGCCGCACGGTAGGCTGCAGCTGCACCAGCCCCCCTGTACTGCATAGTGTCTCAGCGCCCCGCGTGACAGCACACCGCATGATGTCCTATGTGCCGACCTCACCACGTCAATCTTATGCAGCCGAGTGTGAACTCATCTCCATGAGGGCTGCCCAGACAGCCGAGTGACTGATCCTGCAGTGCTGCTGACTGGTGATCGGGATGTCAGGTCCTGCTAGCTGCTTCTGATCACCGAGCCTCAGATAGTGCTCCCATAAAAGGTACAGCATGCAAGCACTAGCAGAAATATATATTTTGATCAAGATTCATATATATTTAATCATTTATATGTGTGAATACTGTGGTTTGTACAATATATGTATGTATGTATGTATGTATGTATGTATGTATGTGTGAATACTGGGGATTTTATAATATATATGTGTATTATATGTGTGAATACTGTGGTTTGTATAATATATATATATATATATATATATATATGTGTGAATACAGTGGTTTGTATAATATATATATATATATATATATATATATATATATATAATATGTATTATATGTGTGAATACTGTAATGTATGTATGTATGTATGTATGTATGTATGTATGTATGTATATATATATATATAGTCCCCACACTTTGCTCTTCCCCTCTCTCTGGCTTTCACACCATCACAGCTTTGTTCCGCCCCCATTTGCAGCTCCATATGCAAAACACACACACACACACACACACACACACACACACACACACACACACACGTGTGCATATATACAGTTACGTGTGTGTGTGTGTGTGTGTGTGTGTGTGTGTGTGTATATAGATAGACAGACAGACAGAGAGAGAGCGATAGATAAATAGATAGATAGATAGATAGATAGATAGATAGATAGATAGAGTCCCCTTGCGTGCTCTATTCCCACTTTAGTGCACACCCACGAGTGGTAATAGCCCCTGTTTGCCGGATTCCAGCTGGCGGCATTGTCAGCGGTCGGGATTCCGGCGTAGGTATCCTGTCCGCCAGCAACGTAACTGCAGCCCCCGGCAAGGGACTCCACTATTCTGCAGGTCCTACTCTATTGCTCTAAATAATTATCATGAAAATATCTATCACATTATAGTGTTAAACTTTGGTCATGCTATCTGGTCTAAAGCTCACAGCAACTTTACTTATAAAGGTGAGACCGTTACCAACACACCTGTTGTTAAGCTCCTAGGAAAACAGCTGATACAAGCTATAATTAAGCAGAGGCGTATCTAGCACGGGGCGAGCAGGGCACGTGCCCTGGGCGCCATGGCAGCCCCAACAGAGGGGGGCGCCACCGGCACCTGCACGGCCCACTCGCCCCATGCTTCAGGGATTCCGCCGGCGCTACCCGCGGCGCTTTCCCTGTCTCCCCGGCTGCTGTGCCTGTCACAAAAGACAGGCAGCGGCAGCCAGGAGCCTCCCCCTACTCCCCCCTGCAAAGTGACTGTGTACGCGGTCGCGGTCGCGGAGGTGCGCGCATGCGCGTGCGCGACCTCGGGGGGGGTGGGGGGGGCGTGCGGCCCCTGAACAGCAGTGAGTGCAGGTGAGCGGGAAGGGGGTGCGGGACATTTTGTATGTGTGTGTGTGTTAAGTGTGTGTGTGTTAATTGTGTATGTGTCGGACAGTGTGCGTGTGTGTTGTGTGTGGGACAGTGCGTGTGTGTTAATTGTGTGTGTGTGGGACAGTGTGAGTGTGTTAATTGTGTGTGTGGGACAGTTTGAGTGTGTGTAAATTGTGTGTGTGTGACAGTGTGCGTGTGTTAATTGTGTGTGTGTGGGACAGTGTGTGTGTTAATTGTGTGTGTGTGTGTGACAGTGTGAGTGTGTTAATTGTGTGTGTGGGACAGTGCGTGTTTGTTAATTGTGTGTGTGTGTGTGTGTGTGTGTGTGTGACAGTGTGAGTGTGTTAATTGTGTGTGTGGGACAGTTTTGAGTGCGTGTTAATTGTGTGTGTGTGTGGGACAGTGTGCGTGTGTGTTAATTGTGTGTGTGTGGGACAGTGTGCGTGTGTATTAATTGTGTGTGTGGGACAGTGTGCGTGTGTGTTAATTGTGTGTGTGTGTGGGACAGTGTGCGTGTTAAGTGTGTGTGTGTGTGTGTGTGTGGGACAGTGTGCGTGTGTGTTATTTGTGTGTGTGGGACAGTGTGCGTGTGTGTTATTTGTGTGTGTGGGACAGTGTGCGTGCGTGTGTGTTAATTGTGTGTGGGACAGTGTGCGTGTGTTAATTGTGTGTGTGTGTTAATTGTCCCGGCGGTTATTGGCGTCTGTAGTGTGCGCCCCGTCCTCCTCCGCTGCCGCTGACAGGAGTGGCGGTGTGCGGCTCTCCCCCTCCTCCGCCGGCTCCGTCCTCCCGTCGTGGCCCTGCAGTGTGTGCCGGTCTCCCCAGCAGCAGCAGCAGGTTAGTCTCTCCCCCCCCCCCCCCCCCCTCTCTCTCTCTCTCTCTCTCTCTCTCTCCTCCTGTGGATTGCAGTTTGTAAGTATCATTTTAATTTTTACAGGTACCCCTATTGAATTCTACTGGACAAGTGGACGTGACCGGCGTGGGATGTAGGTAAGTAATCTGTCTCTTATTTTTACAGGTACCCCTATTGGATTCTACTGGACAAGTGGACGTGACCGGCGTGGGATGTAGGTAAGTAATCTGTCTCTCATTTTTACAGGTACCCCTATTGAATTCTACTGGACAAGTGGACGTGACCAGCGTGGGATGTAGGTAAGTAATCTGTCTCTCATTTTTACAGGTACTCCTTTTGGATTCTACTGGACAAGTGGACGTGATCGGCGTGGGATGTAGGTAAGTAATCTCTCTCTCATTTTCACAGGTACCCCTATTGGATTCTACTGGACAAGTGGACGTGACCGGCGTGGGATGTAGGTAAGTAATCTGTCTCTCATTTTTACAGGTACCCCTATTGGATTCTACTGGACAAGTGGACGTGATCGGCGTGGGATGTAGGTAAGTAATCTGTCTCTCATTTTTACAGGTACTCCTATTGGATTCTACTGGACAAGTGGACGTGATCGGCGTGGGATGTAGGTAAGTAATCTCTCTCTCATTTTCACAGGTACCCCTATTGGATTCTACTGGACAAGTGGACATGACCGGCGTGGGATGTAGGTAAGTAATCTGTCTCTCATTTTTACAGGTACCCCTATTGAATTCTACTGGACAAGTGGACGTGACCAGCGTGGGATGTAGGTAAGTAATCTGTCTCTCATTTTTACAGATTCCCCTACTGGCTTCTACTGGACAAGTGGACGTGACCAGCGTGGGATGTAGGTAAGTAATCTGTCTCTCATTTTTACAGGTACCCCTATTGAATTCTACTGGACAAGTGGACGTGACCAGCGTGGGATGTAGGTAAGTAATCTGTCTCTCATTTTTACAGATTCCCCTACTGGATTCTACTGGACAAGTGGACGTGACCAGCGTGGGATGTAGGTAAGTAATCTGTCTCTCATTTTTACAGCTACCCCTATTGGATTCTACTGGACAAGTGGATGTGACCGGCGTGGGATATAGGTAAGTATGTGTGAGTGTGTCAGTGTGCTTTAATAAATTTTTACTGTCACGGTGTGTGAGTTGTGTTTTTATTTGGGTATTTTTTCTGTTGTAGAACTACAGGTACCGGCGGGCCCGTTATTTCCCTGCATGTTGGTACTTGAGGTTCTCCAAGTACCAGCAAGCGGGGGAGGCTTTCTGGGCCTTGTAGTTCCACAGCAAAAAACAATATTCTTTTTTTACTTACATGGCTATCAGCCTCCCATCCACAGCCCACGGATGGGGGGGACAGCCTCGGGCTTCACCCCTGGCCCTTGGGTGCCTGGAGGGGGGGTGACCCCTTGATTTAAGGGGTCCCCACTCCTCCAGGGAACCCCGGCCAGTGGTGACTAGTTGGGGGGGGTAATGCCACGGCCGCAGGGACCTACATAAATGTGTCCCCCGGCTGTGGCATTATGTCCCTGGCTAGTGGAGCCCGGTGCTGGTTTTAAAAATACGGGGGACCCCTACATCTTTTGTCCCCCATATTTTTGGAACCAGGACCGGACTAAGAGCCCGATGCTGGTTGTCTAAATACGGGGAACCCCTGTCCAATTTTTTCCCAGTATTTAAACACCCAGGACCGGCTCAAAGAGCCCGAGGCTGGTTATACTTAGGAGGGGGACCTCACGCAGTTTTTTTTACATTTTTAACCCATTCAGATCCTTCTCCATTAAGTTAATGGAAACCCTGGACAACAAAATTGCATTCATGTCCTCCTCCCACTCCCTTCCCAGTCCCAAACACTGATTATTATTTTTTTCTATAAAAATGTACAATATATCACAAGTATGATGAGCAGGCATGCAGCGGGCATTGGCGACTTTGGACTGAGTTGCAAATTAGTGGCGGAGGGCTGGGTCAGTTGATGGTGGGCGAGTTTGTAAGCCATTGGTGGTGGCAGCGGGCATCGGCTCAGAGGCAGTGGCGGGCATTGGCTCGGTGGCGGTAGGGGTCATCGGCAGGATTCGGCGGACATTATGGCTGTAGTGCCTCACTGCACGCCACTGACCTCACCGCACGCCACTGGTGTGTGGGACAGTGTGCGTGTGTGTTAATTGTGTGTGTGGGACAGTGTGAGTGTGTGTTAATTGTGTGTGTAGGACAGTGTGAGTGTGTGTTAATTGTGTGTGTGTGGAACAGTGTCAGTGTGTGTAAATTTTTGCAGTCCAGTGTGTGTGTGGGGGAGAGGGAAGTATGAGAATGTGTGTGTGTAGTCTGAGTGGGTGTGTGTAGGATTTGGGGGTGGCCAGTCTGTGTGTGTGTGTGTAATCAGTGTGTGTGGGATGTACTAATGGCCGTTTACTGAAGAGAGATATGTATTAAACCACGGGCACTGAGATGCCCTTCTCACTCACCAACCAGCTGGGTGGGCGAGCCTTGCGGGTGGAAAGCCAGCAGCAGAGGCAGCATGCCAGATATCAGCAGCCGAGGGTGGGGGCTGTAATGCACATGCGGAGCCCAAAGCCGGAGATCAGCAGCATGCTGACCGGCAATAAGCAGCTTCTGCTTCCGCGTTCAACATGCTGCTGATCTCCGGCTTTGGGCTACGCAGGGTTCGGGGGATGGGTGTCCTCTGCCGGTGTACTGCAGCTCCGGGGGTGCGGGCTCCGGAGGCTTTCAGCACTGTTGAATATCCAGCTGCCTCAAGTATGTACAGCCCGCACCCTCTGCTGCTGATATCCGGCATGCTGCTGCTGGCTGTCCCCCCGCCCGGCTCGGCCACACAGCTGTATGGTGAGAAGGGCATCTCAGTTCCTGAGGTTTAACACATATGCCTCAGAAAATGGCATCTGCGGTAAACGATACTAATGCTTACCGTGACAGTAACAGCGGGGAGGAAGGCGCACATCGGGATCCTGCAGCATGAAACAAGAACCCCTTCGGAGCGCAGCAGACCACACTGAAAAGGGTGCATACCCGGTGCGGTGCTCTGCATCCCGGGTGGTGCCGAAGATGTGGAGTGTCGGAGGTGGCAGAAGCGCCGCAGCTTGGGGTGAGAAACCGCTGCAGCCCTTCCGCTGCTAAACTCTGCAATTAGTCTATTAAGGGGGTGGGCTCCCCTCATCATAGTGCCCGACAGGCCATGTTAATTCTGGGTGTAGGATCCCCTAACTCTATAATGGGAATTTTGGCTCATATCATGTGCTGTAACGTGAATTTTGGCTAATACCGTGTGCTATAATGTGAATTTCGGCTCATACTATGTGGGGTAATGTGAATTTTGGCTCATTCCGTGTGCTGTAATGTGAATTTCGGCTCATACCGTGTGCTGTAATGTGAATTTCGGCTCATACCATGTGGGGAAATGTGAATTTTGGCTCATACCATGTGGAGTAATGTGAATTTTGGCTCATACCGTGTGCTATAATGTGAATTTCGGCTCATACCGTGTGCTATAATGTGAATTTTGGCTCATACCATGTGGGGTAATGTGAATTTCGGCTCATACTGTGTGCTATAATGTGAATTTCGGCTCATGCCGTGTGGGGCAATGTGAATTTCGGCTCATACTGTGTGCTATAATGTGAATTTCGGCTCATACCGTGTGCTATAATGTGAAAGGGGCACCAGTACTAGATAGTATAAGGGGTCCTACTACACTGAAGGACACGCCCCTTTTGAGTGACCGCGCCCCTTTTCCGGAGCGCGCGCCCCTTCGGCGCGTGCATAATTGCTATCTGCACTCTTTCATTCCACCTTCAAAAATTCAACTTCGACCACTGCACCTACATACACATACATACACACCCTGACATCTTTATATGCAGTGACACCGGTGGCGTCTGCACATACTTTCCTTTTGTATTTTTTTTTTTATTATCATTTTATTAATTTATTATTTTTATTAAGAAAAAAATATTATTATTATTTTATTTTTGGGGGGGGGGGCGCCATTATTGATCTTGCCCTGGGCTCCAAAAACCCTAGTTACGCCTCTGTAATTAAGTTAAACAGGGCCAGATGTACTAAGCCTGAAAAGTGATAAATATCACAGTGATAAAGTACCAGCCAATCGGCTCCTAACTGTCATTTTTCAAACACAGCCTGTAACATGGCAGTTAGAAGTCGATTGGCTGGTGCTTTATCACAGTGATATTTATCACTTTTCAGGCTTAGTACATCTCCCCCACAGGGTGCATGAGAAAATGTGATCACAAAAAGATGAATTTCAAAATGAATCTAATAAACCGAAAGCACTATTCCACGGCACTCACCTACTGTATTCCTATATTTGGGGTGCTACACAGTATGTGACCACAGTGTTTAAATAGAAATCCCAGGGGCTCTGCACTCACTATATTATCTAACAAACAGTGGCGTTTTAGTTCATATATTGATCAATTCATTTAAGCCTACAGCCCCTGGCAATATTGTTAGTTAATGGACAATGACCTTGTCCTCTTGCATGTGATCTACACTTCATTGTGATGTCAGCACAATTGTGATGTCACTGACTCATGGCCCCTGTAGCTAGATAAGCTCTCCTCCAGACAGTTTACTGCCATACCTGCAGTGAGAAGCGACAATGTTGCCTCCTGTAGCCATGCCACCACCACACAGCATCGACCAGAAACCACCGTTCAGCATTCTCCTGCCACCACCGTCCAGCATGAAGCTGGAACAATTGCGTAAATTGGACATGGCACACCATCGCCGCCTGCTCCTGACACCACAGCGCCACATGAACCTGCCACCACCGTGCAGCATGAACCAGCCACTACCGTGCAAAAAGAACCTGCCACCGCTGTGCAGCATGAACCTGCCTCCTCCGTGCAGCATGGACCTGCCACCAATATGCAGCATGAACCTGCCTCCTCCGTGCAGCATGAACCTGCCTCCTCCGTGCAGCATGAACCTGCCTCCTCCGTGCAGCATGAACCTGTCACCATATTGCAGCATGAACCTGACACCATATTGCAGCGTGGACCTGCCACCACCATGCAGGTACTGTTCCTATCAGCAAAACCTAATATTTTGATAACTCCAGAGCCATACAGGATTAACTAATGTTTTCCTCATTTTTTATTTATATGCTGTATTGACTATTTTAGTCTCTATTACGGTTTTTAGTAATGTTTTAATAATATTATTTTATACCCAGTAAGTAAAATAAAGATACTGATTAACTGATCCAACTGTTTCCTATCAATACTTTGGTCAAAACAACTCATAGCGCTGGTATTTTTGCTCTATTTATCCTCCGTACAGCATGAACCTGCCACCACCGTGCAGCATGAACCTGCCACCACCGTGCAGCATGAACCTGCCACCACCGTGCAGCATGAACCTGCCACCACCGTGCAGCATGAACCTGCCACCACCGTGCAGCATGAACCTGCCACCATATTGCAGCGTGGACCTGCCACCACCATGCAGGATGGACCGGCCACCATCGAGCAGCGTGGACCTGCCACCACATCTCTGCCTGGACCTGACGATACATTGCCGCATGGTCCTGTCCCTACCATGTATGTAATAGTGAGAAGATGAAAGCTCACAGGGATATTTAATAAGCAATTATCTCATAAAAGCTGGAAAATTTGACATTTATGTTTTCTGGAGATGTTAGTTTAAATTAAGAGATAAATATGTCTTCTTCAGGTGTGGGAGGGTACGGAGAATAGATATTTATCTCTTTTTTTAAACAAACATCTCTACAATTTCCAGTGTTTATGAGATAATTGTTTATTAAATACCCCCCACAGTCTCCTGCATGCAATAACATCAAATAAAAATAACGCAATTAAACCATAAAACTGAGTTGTGTTTTATTTTATTGATAGCAAACTGTCAGGGTATTGAACAAGTTGTGAATACAGGATCTCTCTTTATATACTGGGACTTAGCGTTCTGGTAGGTAGGTCCTTTCTAAAGATCTAGGTTTTGGCTTTGAGTTTTAAGTTTATAATACTGGGGAAAAAAGGAAAAATAAGAGTGGAAATATGGTACACTCAGGGGCAAACGCAGGATTTGGGATGGGGGGTTTCTGCATGTGTGCAATATATATATATATATATATATATATATACGTATATATACACACAAAGTCCAAACACCGGCACTCCCGCTGAAAAACGTACAGCCCAGGTGCTCTCCCAGGTAGCATACCTCACACATAAACCACAAAGTCGGGTGGCACTCAAGGGTCTCCATAATGGTTAAAAAGACAATAGATCTTGTAGAGCAACGTTTCGATTTAATGTCTAAATTGTCATCAGGATCTATTGTGTTTTTGACCATTGCGGAGACCCTTGAGTGCCACCCGACTTTGTGGTATATATATATATATATATATTAGTGATGAGCGGGTTCGGTTCCTCGGAATCCGAACCCGCCCGAACGGCAGTTCTGCCTCTGAAAGTGTCTCTTTCACAACTGTACAGGAAATTCTTGAAAACAAGCAAATTTGTTTTTCCCCAACCCTGCTGGACATTGGGGGTCATTCCGAGTTGATAGCTTGCTAGCAGTTTTTAGCAGGCGAGCAAACGCATAGTCGCCGCCCACGGGGGGAGTGCATTTTTTGCTTTGCAGGTGTGTGAACGCCTGCAAACACATTTTGTGCAAAACCAGCCCTGTGGTTACTTATCCTGTGCGATGATTGCTGCGGCGAGTGACACGGTAATGATGTCAGATACCCGCCCAGCAAATGCCCAGCCACGCCCGCATTTTTCCAAACACTCCCAAAAAACGGTCAGTTGACACCCAGAAACGCCCTCTTCCTGTCAATCTCCTTGCGATCGGCTGTGCGACAGAAAGCTTTGCTAGAACCTGTGCAAAACCACAATGCTCTTTGTACCCGTACATTGCGCGTGCGCATTGCGGTGCATACGCATGCGTAGAGAAGCTATTTTTTTCACAATTTTTTTCAGCAGCTAGCGATCAACTCAGAATGACCTCCCATTATACACAGAGACAAGAGAATACCACGTGGAGGAAATTTCACAGAAAGTACTTGTCCCCAAAAGGCTTGGTCATTTCACACTATTGGGAGCATTCAATTAGTGTCGGATCCTCTCGGACAGTGAGGATCTGACACTTCAGTATTCTATTACGGGCAGTTTCCGCCTGTTTCCTCTCTCATTTTGACCATTTATTTTCGCCCTCTCCTACAGGTGAAAATGTATGGTCGAGAACGGACCCATTTTCGACACCAGTGGGGTCAAAAACACATGGCTAAGCAGAGATTACCCTCATCCGTGTGTTTTTCGACATTTCAGAGTTTTCGACAGGGCGGAAAAACAGCGCTTCAATTGAATATTGAAATGTCGAAAAGTGATGACTATTATTCTCCCCTATACCTTCTTAGGACGTTCCCAGGGCCGGATTAACAATAGGGCTGATGGAGCTGCAGCTCCAGGCCCACCATCAAATAGGCCCACTGCTGTAAATGGGGGGGCACCTGCAACACTACAGCATTCCTGCCAGCGGCAGCCAGAGGCTCCGCCCACTTAAACCCCAGCGGCAGTTTAACTTCAAACACCACCAGATACATGGCCGCACGGTAGGCTGCAGCTGCACCAGCCCCCCTGTACTGCATAGTGTCTCAGCGCCCCGCGTGACAGCACACCGCATGATGTCCTATGTGCCGACCTCACCACCTCAATCTTATGCAGCCGAGTGTGAACTCATCTCCATGAGGGCTGCCCAGATAGCCGAGTGACTGATCCTGCAGTGCTGCTGACTGGTGATCGGGATGTCAGGTCCTGCTAGCTGCTTCTGATCACCGAGCCTCAGATAGTGCTCCCATAAAAGGTACAGCATGCAAGCACTAGCAGAAATATATATTTTGATCAAGATTCATATATATTTAATAATTTATATGTGTGAATACTGTGGTTTGTAGTGTACAATATATGTATGTATGTATGTATGTATGTATGTATGTATGTGTGAATACTGGGGATTTTATAATATATATGTGTATTATATGTGTGAATACTGTGGTTTGTATAATATATATATATATATATATATGTGTGAATACAGTGGTTTGTATAATATATATATATATATATATATATATATAAAATATGTATTATATGTGTGAATACTGTAATATATGTATGTATGTATGTATGTATGTATGTATGTATGTATATATATATATAGTCCCCACACTTTGCTCTTCCCCTCTCTCTGGCTTTCACACCATCACAGCTTTGTTCCGCCCCCATTTGCAGCTCCATATGCAAAACACACACACACACACACACACACACACACACACACACACACACACACACACACACACGTGTGCATATATACAGTTACGTGTGTGTGTGTGTGTGTGTGTGTGTGTGTATGTGTGTGTGTGTATATAGATAGACAGACAGACAGGCAGACAGACAGACAGACAGAGAGAGAGCGATAGATAAATAGATAGATAGATAGATAGATAGATAGATAGATAGATAGATAGATAGATAGATAGAGTCCCCTTGCGTGCTCTATTCCCACTTTAGTGCACACCCACGAGTGGTAATAGCCCCTGTTTGCCGGATTCCAGCTGGCGGCATTGTCAGCGGTCGGGATTCCGGCGTAGATATCCTGTCCGCCAGCAACGTAACTGCAGCCCCCGGCAAGGGACTCCACTATTCTGCAGGTCCTACTCTATTGCTCTAAATAATTATCATGAAAATATCTATCACATTATAGTGTTAAACTTTGGTCATGCTATCTGGTCTAAAGCTCACAGCAACTTTACTTATAAAGGTGAGACCGTTACCAACACACCTGTTGTTAAGCTCCTAGGAAAACAGCTGATACAAGCTATAATTAAGCAGAGGCGTATCTAGCACGGGGCGAGCAGGGCACGTGCCCTGGGCGCCATGGCAGCCCCAACAGAGGGGGGCGCCACCGGCACCTGCACGGCCCACTCGCCCCATGCTTCAGGGATTCCGCCGGCGCTACCCGCGGCGCTTTCCCTGTCTCCCCGGCTGCTGTGCCTGTCACAAAAGACAGGCAGCGGCAGCCAGGAGCCTCCCCCTACTCCCCCCTGCAAAGTGACTGTGTACGCGATCGCGGTCGCGATCGCGGAGGTGCGCGCATGCGCGTGCGCGACCTCGGGGGGGGGGGGGGGGGTGGGGGGCGTGCGGCCCCTGAACAGCAGTGAGTGCAGGTGAGCGGGAAGGGGGTGCGGGACATTTTGTATGTGTGTGTGTGTTAAGTGTGTGTGTGTTAATTGTGTGTGTGTGGGACAGTGTGCGTGTGTGTTGTGTGTGGGACAGTTTGAGTGTGTGTAAATTGTGTGTGTGTGACAGTGTGCGTGTGTTAATTGTGTGTGTGTGGGACAGTGTGTGTGTGTTAATTGTGTGTGTGTGTGTGTGTGTGTGACAGTGTGAGTGTGTTAATTGTGTGTGTGGGACAGTGCGTGTTTGTTAATTGTGTGTGTGTGTGTGTGTGTGTGTGTGACAGTGTGAGTGTGTTAATTGTGTGTGTGGGACAGTTTTGAGTGCGTGTTAATTGTGTGTGTGTGGGACAGTGTGCGTGTGTGTTAATTGTGTATGTGTGGGACAGTGTGAGTGTGTTAATTGTGTGTGTGTGTGTGGGACAGTGTGAGTGTGTTAATTGTGTGTGTGTGGGACAGTTTGAGTGTGTGTTAATTGTGTGTGTGTGGGACAGTGTGCGTGTGTGTTAATTGTGTGTGTGTGGGACAGTGTGCGTGTGTGTTAATTGTGTGTGTGTGGGACAGTGTGCGTGTGTGTTAATTGTGTGTGTGTGTGGGACAGTGTGCGTGTTAAGTGTGTGTGTGGGACAGTGTGAGTGTGTTAATTGTGTGTGTGTGTGGGACAGTGCGTGTTTGTTAATTGTGTGTGTGGGACAGTGTGCGTGTGTGTTATTTGTGTGTGTGGGACAGTGTGCGTGCGTGTGTGTTAATTGTGTGTGGGACAGTGTGCGTGTGTTAATTGTGTGTGTGTGTTAATTGTCCCGGCGGTTATTGGCGTCTGTAGTGTGCGCCCCGTCCTCCTCCGCTGCCGCTGACAGGAGTGGCGGTGTGCGGCTCTCCCCCTCCTCCGCCGGCTCCGTCCTCCCGTCGTGGCCCCGCAGTGTTTGCCGGTCTCCCCAGCAGCAGCAGCAGGTTAGTCTCTCCCCCCCCCACCCTCTCTCTCTCTCTCTCTCTCTCTCTCTCTCTCTCCTCCTGTGGATTGCAGTTTGTAAGTATCATTTTAATTTTTACAGGTACCCCTATTGAATTCTACTGGACAAGTGGACATGAGCGGCGTGGGATGTAGGTAAGTAATCTGTCTCTTATTTTTACAGGTACCCCTATTGGATTCTACTGGACAAGTGGACGTGACCGGCGTGGGATGTAGGTAAGTAATCTGTCTCTCATTTTTACAGGTACCCCTATTGGATTCTACTGGACAAGTGGACGTGACCGGCGTGGGATGTAGGTAAGTAATCTGTCTCTCATTTTTACAGATTCCCCTACTGGATTCTACTGGACAAGTGGACGTGACCAGCGTGGGATGTAGGTAAGTAATCTGTCTCTCATTTTTACAGGTACCCCTATTGAATTCTACTGGACAAGTGGACGTGACCAGCGTGGGATGTAGGTAAGTAATCTGTCTCTCATTTTTACAGGTACCCCTATTGGATTCTACTGGACAAGTGGACGTGATCGGCGTGGGATGTAGGTAAGTAATCTCTCATTTTCACAGGTACCCCTACTGGATTCTACTGGACAAGTGGACGTGACCGGCGTGGGATGTAGGTAAGTAATCTGTCTCTCATTTTTACAGATTCCCCTACTGGATTCTACTGGACAAGTGGACGTGACCAGCGTGGGATGTAGGTAAGTAATCTGTCTCTCATTTTTACAGGTACCCCTATTGGATTCTACTGGACAAGTGGACGTGATCGGCGTGGGATGTAGGTAAGTAATCTGTCTCTCATTTTTACAGGTACTCCTATTGGATTCTACTGGACAAGTGGACGTGACCGGCGTGGGATGTAGGTAAGTAATCTCTCTCTCATTTTCACAGGTACCCCTATTGGATTCTACTGGACAAGTGGACATGACCGGCGTGGGATGTAGGTAAGTAATCTGTCTCTCATTTTTACAGGTACCCCTATTGAATTCTACTGGACAAGTGGACGTGACCAGCGTGGGATGTAGGTAAGTAATCTGTCTCTCATTTTTACAGGTACCCCTATTGGATTCTACTGGACAAGTGGACGTGATCGGCGTGGGATGTAGGTAAGTAATCTGTGTCTCATTTTTACAGGTACCCCTATTGGATTCTACTGGACAAGTGGACGTGACCGGCGTGGGATGTAGGTAAGTAATCTGTCTCTCATTTTTACAGATTCCCCTACTGGATTCTACTGGACAAGTGGACGTGACCAGCGTGGGATGTAGGTAAGTAATCTGTCTCTCATTTTTACAGCTACCCCTATTGGATTCTACTGGACAAGTGGATGTGACCGGCGTGGGATATAGGTAAGTATGTGTGAGTGTGTCAGTGTGCTTTAATAAATTTTTACTGTCACGGTGTGTGAGTTGTGTTTTTATTTGGGTATTTTTTCTGTTGTAGAACTACAGGTACCGGCGGGCCCGTTATTTCCCTGCATGTTGGTACTTGAGGTTCTCCAAGTACCAGCAAGCGGGGGAGGCTTTCTAGGCCTTGTAGTTCCACAACAAAAAACAATATTCTTTTTTTACTTACATGGCTATCAGCCTCCCATCCACAGCCCACGGATGGGGGGGACAGCCTCGGGCTTCACCCCTGGCCCTTGGGTGCCTGGAGGGGGGGTGACCCCTTGATTTAAGGGGTCCCCACTCCTCCAGGGAACCCCGGCCAGTGGTGACTAGTTGGGGGGGTAATGCCACGGCCGCAGGGACCTACATAAATGTGTCCCCCGGCTGTGGCATTATGTCCCTGGCTAGTGGAGCCCGGTGCTGGTTTTAAAAATACGGGGGGACCCCTACATCTTTTGTCCCCCATATTTTTGGAACCAGGACCGGACTAAGAGCCCGATGCTGGTTGTCTAAATACGGGGAACCCCTGTCCAATTTTTTCCCAGTATTTAAACACCCAGGACCGGCTCAAAGAGCCCGAGGCTGGTTATACTTAGGAGGGGGACCTCACGCAGTTTTTTTTACATTTTTAACCCATTCAGACCCTTCTCCATTAAGTTAATGGAAACCCTGGACAACAAAATTGCATTCATGTCCTCCTCCCACTCCCTTCCCAGTCCCAAACACTGATTATTATTTTTTTCTATAAAAATGTACAATATATCACAAGTATGATGAGCAGGCATGCAGCGGGCATTGGCGACTTTGGACTGAGTTGCAAATTAGTGGCGGAGGGCTGGGTCAGTTGATGGTGGGCGAGTTTGTAAGCCATTGGTGGTGGCAGCGGGCATCGGCTCAGAGGCAGTGGCGGGCATTGGCTCGGTGGCGGTAGGGGTCATCGGCAGGATTCGGCGGACATTATGGCTGTAGTGCCTCACTGCACGCCACTGACCTCACCGCACGCCACTGGTGTGTGGGACAGTGTGCGTGTGTGTTAATTGTGTGTGTGGGACAGTGTGAGTGTGTGTTAATTGTGTGTGTGGGACAGTGTGAGTGTGTGTTAATTGTGTGTGTGTGGAACAGTGTCAGTGTGTGTAAATTTTTGCAGTCCAGTGTGTGTGTGGGGGAGAGGGAAGTATGAGAATGTGTGTGTGTAGTCTGAGTGGGTGTGTGTAGGATTTGGGGGTGGCCAGTCTGTGTGTGTGTAATCAGTGTGTGTGGGATGTACTAATGGCCGTTTACCGAAGAGAGATATGTATTAAACCACGGGCACTGAGATGCCCTTCTCACTCACCATCCAGCTGGGTGGGCGAGCCGGGCGGGTGGAAAGCCAGCAGCAGGGGCAGCATGCCAGATATCAGCAGCCGAGGGTGGGGGCTGTAATGCACATGCGGAGCCCAAAGCCGGAGATCAGCAGCATGCTGACCGGCAATAAGCAGCTTCTGCTTCCGCGTTCAACATGCTGCTGATCTCCGGCTTTGGGCTACGCAGGGTTCGGGGGATGGGTGTCCTCTGCCGGTGTACTGCAGCTCCGGGGGTGCGGGCTCCGGAGGCTTTCAGCACTGTTGAATATCCAGCTGCCTCAAGTATGTACAGCCCGCACCCTCTGCTGCTGATATCCGGCATGCTGCTGCTGGCTGTCCCCCCGCCCGGCTCGGCCACACAGCTGTATGGTGAGAAGGGCATCTCAGTTCCTGAGGTTTAACACATATGCCTCAGAAAATGGCATCTGCGGTAAACGATACTAATGCTTACCGTGACAGTAACAGCGGGGAGGAAGGCGCACATCGGGATCCTGCAGCATGAAACAAGAACCCCTTCGGAGCGCAGCAGACCACACTGAAAAGGGTGCATACCCGGTGCGGTGCTCTGCATCCCGGGTGGTGCCGAAGATGTGGAGTGTCGGAGGTGGCAGAAGCGCCGCAGCTTGGGGTGAGAAACCGCTGCAGCCCTTCCGCTGCTAAACTCTGCAATTAGTCTATTAAGGGGGTGGGCTCCCCTCATCATAGTGCCCGACAGGCCATGTTAATTCTGGGTGTAGGATCCCCTAACTCTATAATGGGGATTTTGGCTCATATCATGTGCTGTAACGTGAATTTTGGCTAATACCGTGTGCTATAATGTGAATTTCGGCTCATACTATGTGGGGTAATGTGAATTTTGGCTCATTCCGTGTGCTGTAATGTGAATTTCGGCTCATACCGTGTGCTGTAATGTGAATTTCGGCTCATACCATGTGGGGAAATGTGAATTTTGGCTCATACCATGTGGAGTAATGTGAATTTTGGCTCATACCGTGTGCTATAATGTGAATTTCGGCTCATACCGTGTGCTATAATGTGAATTTTGGCTCATACCATGTGGGGTAATGTGAATTTCGGCTCATACTGTGTGCTATAATGTGAATTTCGGCTCATGCCGTGTGGGGCAATGTGAATTTCGGCTCATACTGTGTGCTATAATGTGAATTTCGGCTCATACCGTGTGCTATAATGTGAAAGGGGCACCAGTACTAGATAGTATAAGGGGTCCTACTACACTGAAGGACACGCCCCTTTTGAGTGACCGCGCCCCTTTTCCAGAGCGCGCGCGTTGCTATCTGCACTCTTTCATTCCACCTTCAAAAATTCAACTTCGACCACTGCACCTACATACACATACATACACACCCTGACATCTTTATATGCAGTGACACCGGTGGCGTCTGCACATACTTTCCTTTTGTATTTTTTTTTTTTATTATCATTTTATTAATTTATCATTTTTATTAAGAAAAAAATATTATTATTATTTTTGGGGAGGGGGGGGGGGGGGCGCCATTATTGATCTTGCCCTGGGCTCCAAAAACCCTAGTTACGCCTCTGTAATTAAGTTAAACAGGGCCAGATGTACTAAGCCTGAAAAGTGATAAATATCACAGTGATAAAGTACCAGCCAATCGGCTCCTAACTGTCATTTTTCAAACACAGCCTGTAACATGGCAGTTAGAAGTCGATTGGCTGGTGCTTTATCACAGTGATATTAAGCCGCTCATAACTTTATTGTGATTACATAAACCTTTTACTTAAGCTAGCTTATCACTAAATAAAACCACACCACACACTGAAATAAAGACACGGACACAGTAGCTGGAGTTAAAGGTCAGACGATGTTTATTAATCGCTGACCAACTCTTTCAACTAATAATTGAGGCCGAATTAGAATTGAATTGAATATATATTAACTTTAGTTTGGAGGATGGCAAACAGAAAACCGCTGCCAAACACCAGCACCCGTCACCTAGATGACAAACCACCAAACCAAGGAGGGGAGTACACATACCCCGCCTCCTTCCCGCATAACCCGCATTGTGCTGGCCTTACCCCTCTTTCTCTGGCAAACGTTCGGTTCCCGCAGGGGAACGTCTAAATGTCCAACCGCAAGAAAAGGACACACCTGCCGTCCATTTAAAGAGGGAGCCCCACAATGACCACTTATGCCTGTGTGACAGCTGGTTGGCAGCGATTTCCCGCCAATCTGGCTTTCAATAGCCCACAGCAAGAACAAAAAACGTAGACGCATTCTGGGAGGGCGGGCGGGCATAAACTGAAAGGCAAGAGGGAGTCTAGCAAGATGGCCACCCCCTATATACTAACCTAAGACCCTCCTCTTCATCCTGATGCACAACCCCTTAAACCAATAGGAAAAAAACCAACCGGGAAAACTGATCTGCCTAGCAACTGCTTAGTCATTTAACAACCAATCACAAAAAGTTGATCGCTTATATGGCCTCAGGCTTATGTAGCCTTCAGCTTATCTAAGCCGCTCATAACTTTATTGTGATTACATAAACCTTTTACTTAAGCTAGCTTATCACTAAATAAAACCACACCACACACTGAAATAAAGACACGGACACAGTAGCTGGAGTTAAAGGTCAGACGATGTTTATTAATCGCTGCCCAACTCTTTCAACTAATAATTGAGGCCGAATTAGAATTGAATTGAATATATATTAACTTTAGTTTGGAGGATGGCAAACAGAAAACCGCTGCCAAACACCAGCACCCGTCACCTAGATGACAAACCACCAAACCAAGGAGGGGAGTACACATACCCCGCCTCCTTCCCGCATAACCCGCATTGTGCTGGCCTTACCCCTCTTTCTCTGGCAAACGTTCGGTTCCCGCAGGGGAACGTCTAAATGTCCAACCGCAAGAAAAGGACACACCTGCCGTCCATTTAAAGAGGGAGCCCCACAATGACCACTTATGCCTGTGTGACAGCTGGTTGGCAGCGATTTCCCGCCACCAAGGTTTTCCAAACCGCCACCGCCATCCGCAAACAGAACCTTAACCAACCAGAAACTAACTAGCTCTAACGAAAAAGACCGAAAATATCTTCCAGAAAAAACTGCACTCCTTCCGGAGAAAGGTGAACCCCATCGTCTCTATAGAACTGCCTGTTCCGCAGCACCAGCAGAGGATGCTTAATTGCCACTCCGCCTATGGCCTTGACAAACAGAGACACCGTCGAGTTCACCTTTTTGCGTGCTTTCTCCAGCGCCGAGAAACGCACCGCACCACGCCAATGGAAACGGGGCACCATTTCCGACCAGACAATGCATACCCCAGGCCAGTGACAACGTATCGCCACCACATCCGCCTTTATAGACAAAATCAAGTCTATGCCTTTAACTCGGCCCAGATCATTACCACCCAGATGAATGATAATACAACTGGGGCGACCCCAGCGGCGCTCCCTAGAAAAAAGGACGCGCAACAAATCACCCCATAACATGCCCCTAACACCTAACCATCTAAATTGCCGGGACCCAAAAATCTCAGTCGCCCTAGATGCCATGGGATGTTTCTCCGCCCAAAAAACATATGAATGACCAACCATCCATATGTGGTCTCCAAAATTGCTGACAGCTGTAAAAGAAAATATCCTAATGTCAGATTATGCACATAATCTGTAACTTAAACACAACGTAACCAATAAAACCCAAGTGAAGGAGAAAACTCAAAAAACCTCCCGTGGACCTTGGTAGAACAGCCAATTGAAATTAGGCCCCCTCGGAGGAAAAATTATAAAAATTCGCTTCACACCCTCGATTCCTGAACGGTAAGCGTTCAAAAACCGACGAGTAAACACGTTTTTGGGTTAGCGCAACAGGCGCACTTATAACTTATCTATACGGACATAGGACTTATAGGAGGCCGACTTCCAGCGACCCAACTCCCGAATAGCCGCTGGTGATGAACCAGCGGCCGCCGCATGGGTAGCCGCCCCAATCCGAAAGGAATGAGTACCGAAGTCCGCCTCCTGCAAGCCCAACGCCGTCAAACATTTCTTGAACACCGATGAGAACTGAAACTTTGTCAGAGGGTCCAACTGCGCGTGCACCAGCAACTGGTTGCCCCCCGGAGGTCTTAACCGCACATACTCTTGCGTCAACCGCAGCGGGCAAACGCCCATACCTCCCTGAGCCTCCAAGGACAACCAGCGACCCCGACCTGTTTGATCTGTCTTGGACCGCACAATCCTACAGAGCAACAGGCCCTCCTGCAAGCGCACATTCTCGTAGAGCAGACCCGATTCCCGGGACGCCTTGCTGCTCGCCACTAGCTCGCTCACCCGAAAAGCCCCGAAAAAGGCCAGGGCATACGCGCTACTAAACAATGCCACCTCAAATTCCGAGGACGCAATCCGAGGTAGCACACGCAGCAATTCCGCTAGCAGCTGCAACGTTATAGGCCTACGTGAATCCGCAGGCGCCGGGTGCAACCTAGCCCAACCTTTCAGCGCTCTGGAAAGGACAAACGACCCCGTGGGGTCCGTTGTCCCGTGGAGTCGCGAGTGAAAGGCGATGCCCGCAAGGGCAGTAGCCATGGCCGCTTTTGACCTACCGTTTTGGTAATGCTCCCAAACAAAGGTCAACAGGGCGTCGGCCGAGGACTCACCTGCTACCCCGTACCTACTCTGAAAGGCTGCCCAATCCCGCCATGCAGCATCATACGCTCGTAGCGTAGAGGGAGCCAGTGCACACCTGGCCAACGCCGTTAAACCGCTTCGACCATCTGCCAGACAGAAGGTGGGCACTGTAACCCCTCTGCCTCCGCTCCCGGAACCAACGTCCTGAATTTGTCAAACTGGAACCGGGACAATGCATCCGCAATTCCATTGTCAACTCCAGGTACGTGGCGAGCCCTAAAATTAATATTGCGCTGCAAACAAACCAACACTAAATGCCTTAGCAATCGCAGCGCCTGCGGAGATGAGGAACGCTGGTTATTAATCGCATGCACTACCCCTAAGTTGTCGCAAAGAAACAAAATGTCCCTATTTGCGAACCGTCCGGCCCATAACTCAAGCGCCACTAAGATCGGGAACAATTCCAGCAGAAGCAGGTTCTTGGTAAACCCACGCGTTACCCAAGATGCCGGCCAGGCCGCAGCGCACCATGAGCCAGCGAAGAACGCGCCGAAACCTCGACTGCCTGAAGCATCCGTGAACAACTGCAGCTGCTTACTGGAACAACAAGGAGCGGGCCACAACACTTCCCTGTTGAAGGACACCAGGAACGAGACCCAAATCCGCAAATCATCCTTGATCTCGCGGGAAAGGTACACGGAGTGATTCTGTCGAACCGTCCCCGCGGTGGCCCGCTCAAGTTTGCGACAGAAAATCCTACCCATGGGGATAATCCGACACGCAAAATTGAGAGAACCAAGCAAGGACTGCACCTGTTTAAGCCGAACCCTGCGTTTTCCTAAACAGTCTGTAATCAAACCCAATAGTTTCCGCACCTTATCCTCGGGCAAGCGACAGCACCCCCCTACCGTGTCAATCTCGATACCTAAATAGCTAAGACAAGTGCAAGGACCCTCGCACTTATCCTGCGCAACCGGTACCCCTAAAGCGCAGAATAACGACCTGGCCACCGAGAGAATGTCCCCACAGACCGAACTGTCTCCGGGGCCTACAAAAAGAAAGTCATCCAGGTAGTGAGCCACCCCCATCTGCCCGGAGGCGGTCTGGACGCACCAGTGCAAAAACGTGCTAAAGCACTCAAAGTAGGCGCAGGAGACAGAGCAACCCATGGGGAGACACCGATCGACGTAGAATTCGCCCCCTATTTTGAAACCCAGAAACCGCAGGGAATCTGGGTGTAGCGGGAGTAGCCGAAAGGCCGACTCCACGTCCAATTTTGCCAACAGACTCCCCGGATCACAATCCCGCACTAATCGCAGCGCGTCGTCAAACGACTGATATCGAACTCTGCATTGGGCTTCCGGGATAGCGTCGTTGACCGACAGCCCCGGCGGGTGCGACAAGTGCTGTATCAAACGAAACTTACCTATGGCCTTCTTGGGCACCACCCCTACTGGGGAAATGCACAAGGAGGGCAACGGGGAAAGGGCGTAGGGCCCAGCCATGCGCCCCAGCCCAATCTCCCCGTCAACCTTCCGCCGGACTTCCTGCGGGAATTCCCGAGCCGATCTCAAATTCTGGCGTGCAACCACATACACCGAATCCGGGATTGGCAAACGAAAACCGTGCTGAAAGCCCTGCAAGAGAAACGATGCCGCCGACTCATCGGGGTACAAGGTAAGCCAGCGCTGCAACTCGGGAACTATAATCGGGGAGAAGGCCTTACTTGCCAATTCCACCGGCCTCGGTGGAAGCGGCAGGCTTACCGCCTGTCGCCGCGGTGCATTCCTTGGCCGGGTGACTGGCTCCGCACAACCTGCATGAGTGGCGAAAACGACAGCCCGTTCCTTTGCCGCATTTGCCGTCGTTGTAGGCAAAGCACTTGCCTTTTCCCGTCAATCGAGAAGCCACCGCCCCGGCCGCCCCGGGCTTCTTGGCCGTGACGTCCGGGGTGGGTTTGACCTGCTGCGTGACCTCCAACCACACCTCAACATCCTTAAAACCCGCGGGCAGGATGGGGTTGCCATCCTGATTGCGACGAAACTTCTCGTCGTAATCCCGCCACGCGGAACCCTTGGATTTTAAGTACATATCGTGTACTAAAAACAAATATTTCACCAAGTTGGCATACTCCGCGGGACGCGATTCCGTGTAGCAAGCCATGAACACCAAAAACCCACGCAGCAACTGGTGAAAATTGCGAAACGCATTTTCCCCAATACCACCCGGTTTCTTGGCCGCGTCAACACCCTGCCGCATTTCCTCTGTAAGGGTGAATATGTCTACATACTTCCCCTTACGTATTTTTTCCCGCATGCGCTTACGAACCCCTCTTGTCACTGCCGTGTTGGCGCAATGTACCATCTCGCCGTAACGGGGAGGGTCGGAGGGGACCACCTGCGCAGGAGCGGCCACCTTGTGCGCCTCCTTGGCCATTCGCCGCGCGATGAGCCTAGCTAATTTACGCGGGCGCCGCGGAGAGCCGGATGATACGCTGCTAGAAGACGAGGAACTACAAGTTGAAACGTGTAAAGGAATATTTAGCTCACCGGAGTTTGAAGGACCCGGAACCGCGTCGTCCGCTGCACCCGCCTCCGCTGATGGCCGTACCTCCACGTTCGCGGTCGCGCTTGTCCGTGACCTTCGCCTCGTGACGGGCGTAGCCCCTGAATTAGACGGAACCTGCAAGGGAGAAAAAGAGGGGACAACCGGCACCGGGGGAACCAGAACATCATTAACACTTGTCCGCAAATGCGGAGGCGGAGAGCCCGTCCCCCCGTTCCGTGGCGGATGGCCGCCCGGCAGCTGCAGGGAGGGGGCCCCCGCCGAGGTGTACCCGATTGACTGCGTAAAGGCTGACCCGCTCACTGCACCGAAACTCGCGGGGTAAGACGGCCGCCACGCCGTATGCGGCGGGCAGCCGCCCGCCCCCGCCCATCCGTATGACGCCGGAAGGAACTGAGGGGGCGCCGCGAGAGGGGGCCAACTCTGTGCCACCTGATACCCACCGCCCGGTGCCTGCCCTGACTGCAGGCCCGCAAAGGCCGGCAAGGGCACCGTGACTCGGGGGCCACCGACCGACCACGTGGACTGCACGCCGGCGCCCGCGCTGGCCCCGTGCGGGGAAAACTGTGTGCCGGACACCGTCATGAAGCCCATGGAAGGCATGCTGGCGGCTAAGGGGAATGCTGGAGCCGGAGGCCACGCAAAACCCCCGGGGAAGGACTGGCTCCCCGCGAAGCCTTGCTGCGCTGCTACCGAAAGCGCCCCGCCGGGCGTCATATAAGCCGCCGAGACGGATGTCTGTGTGGACCCAAACTGAAAAGGACCGGGAAGGGCGTGGAGAGGGGTTTGAAAACCGACGAGCGGGGGCGCCGTTAATGGCGTCGGGGCGTCTGACACCCAGGAGGAGCCCGAGCAGGCCACCGAGGCCGGGGGAAAACCCTGCCATGTGACTGCCGCCGGGGCGGGTGTGGCGGCCGCCGCTGCCACGTCCCCCGCCCCGGCGACACTAGGCCCAAACGGCCCAATATTATTTAAATTGAGGTGCGGTGTGCTAAACCCCCCGCTGGAGGGGGGTAGTATGGGGCCCTGTATTGTCCCGGGGACAGCGGGAGCCGCTACCCGCTGCCCTGGGCTCATATCCCCCAGCTGCATATTGACCCCCCCCTCGCCCCCCGCAGCTCTGCCGCGGCCGTCCGGCACAGCTTGTGCCCCCAGGACGCCGCCGAGAGCCGACCGCGGGGATGGAGGAGGAGGGCCGGAGGCACTTATGGAAGGAGGGAGGGAAGTCGTTTCGCCCGCGGGAGGCGCCGGGGAGCGCGGCCCAGCCGGACCGCGCGCACCCGCGCCACGTGCAGAGCGGCCGCCGGCCGCCGGAGGGGAAGTGCTGCAGACGCCCGAGGCAGGAGGGAGAGGAGAGGCCCGTCCCGCTGCGAGCGCCGGGACGCGCGGCCCGGCCGAGCCGCGCGCATCGGCACCACGTGACGAGCGGCCGCTGGCCGCCCGTCTCCGTGCGGCAGGGGAGCGGGCTGTAACTGCCCGTCCCCGCCGCCTGTCTGAAACAGGGGGAAGTCCTCTCTGTGGCGCAACGCTCGGGGAGCGGGAGCGGAAGGCGCTCCCCGCCTCCACGAGGCGTCGGGGGGGGGGGGAGCTGCACGTTTTGGACGAGGCATGGCAGAGGGGGGAGAATCTGCAAAAGTAGACAATGACACGCAGAGAGGGGGCACAGCACTGTATAATGCCCTAGAGAAGGCAAATGAAATTCAAAAAAAAAACAAAAACAATTTACAGGCAGTGAAAATAAGCAATAGTACTTATCCTTCCTCGGGCATAAACTGAAAGGCAAGAGGGAGTCTAGCAAGATGGCCACCCCCTATATACTAACCTAAGACCCTCCTCTTCATCCTGATGCACAACCCCTTAAACCAATAGGAAAAAACCAACCGGGAAAACTGATCTGCCTAGCAACTGCTTAGTCATTTAACAACCAATCACAAAAAGTTGATCGCTTATATGGCCTCAGGCTTATGCAGCCTTCAGCTTATCTTATCACTTTTCAGGCTTAGTACATCTCCCCCACAGGGTGCATGAGAAAATGTGATCACAAAAAGATGAATTTCAAAATGAATCTAATAAACCGAAAGCACTATTCCACGGCACTCACCTACTGTATTCCTATATTTGGGGTGCTACACAGTATGTGACCACAGTGTTTAAATAGAAATCCCAGGGGCTCTGCACTCACTATATTATCTAACAAACAGTGGCGTTTTAGTTCATATATTGATCAATTCATTTAAGCCTACAGCCCCTGGCAATATTGTTAGTTAATGGACAATGACCTTGTCCTCTTGCATGTGATCTACACTTCATTGTGATGTCAGCACAATTGTGATGTCACTGACTCATGGCCCCTGTAGCTAGATAAGCTCTCCTCCAGACAGTTTACTGCCATACCTGCAGTGAGAAGCGACAATGTTGCCTCCTGTAGCCATGCCACCACCACACAGCATCGACCAGAAACCACCGTTCAGCATTCTCCTGCCACCACCGTCCAGCATGAAGCTGGAACAATTGCGTAAATTGGACATGGCACACCATCGCCGCCTGCTCCTGACACCACAGCGCCACATGAACCTGCCACCACCGTGCAGCATGAACCAGCCACTGCCGTGCAAAAAGAACCTGCCACCGCTGTGCAGCATGAACCTGCCTCCTCCGTGCAGCATGGACCTGCCACCAATATGCAGCATGAATCTGCCTCCTCCGTGCAGCATGAACCTGCCTCCTCCGTGCAGCATGAACCTGCCTCCTCCGTGCAGCATGAACCTGTCACCATATTGCAGCGTGGACCTGCCACCACCATGCAGGTACTGTTCCTATCAGCAAAACCTAATATTTTGATTACTCCAGAGCCATACAGGATTAACTAATGTTTTCCTCATTTTTTATTTATATGCTGTATTGACTATTTTAGTCTCTATTACGGTTTTTAGTAATGTTTTAATAATATTATTTTATACCGAGTAAGTAAAATAAAGATACTGATTAACTGATCCAACTGTTTCCTATCAATACTTTGGTCAAAACAACTCATAGCGCTGGTATTTTTGCTCTATTTATCCTCCGTACAGCATGAACCTGCCACCACCGTGCAGCATGAACCTGCCACCACCGTGCAGCATGAACCTGCCACCACCGTGCAGCATGAACCTGCCACCACCGTGCAGCATGAACCTGCCACCATATTGCAGCGTGGACCTGCCACCACCATGCAGGATGGACCGGCCACCATCGAGCAGCGTGGACCTGCCACCACATCTCTGCCTGGACCTGACGATACATTGCCGCATGGTCCTGTCCCTACCATGTATGTAATAGTGAGAAGATGAAAGCTCACAGGGATATTTAATAAGCAATTATCTCATAAAAGCTGGAAAATTTGACATTTATGTTTTCTGGAGATGTTAGTTTAAATTAAGAGATACATATGTCTTCTTCAGGTGTGGGAGGGTACGGAGAATAGATATTTATCTCTTTTTTTAAACAAACATCTCTACAATTTCCAGTGTTTATGAGATAATTGTTTATTAAATACCCCCCACAGTCTCCTGCATGCAATAACATCAAATAAAAATAAACGCAATTAAACCATAAAACTGAGTTGTGTTTTATTTTATTGATAGCAAACTGTCAGGGTATTGAACAAGTTGTGAATACAGGATCTCTCTTTATATACTGGGACTTAGCGTTCTGGTAGTTAGGTCCTTTCTAAAGATCTAGGTTTTGGCTTTGAGTTTTAAGTTTATAATACTGGGGAAAAAAGGAAAAATAAGAGTGGAAATATGGTACACTCAGGGGCAAACGCAGGATTTGGGATGGGGGGTTTCCGCATGTGTGCAATATATATATATATATATATATATATATATATATATATATATATATATATAAAATACATATACATATATATATACGTATATATACACACAAAGTCCAAACACCGGCACTCCCGCTGAAAAACGTACAGCCCAGGTGCTCTCCCAGATAGCATACCTCACACATAAACCACAAAGTCGGGTGGCACTCAAGGGTCTCCATAATGGTTAAAAAGACAATAGATCTTGTAGAGCAACGTTTCGATTTAATGTCTAAATTGTCATCAGGATCTATTGTGTTTTTGACCATTGCGGAGACACTTGAGTGCCACCCGACTTTGTGGTATATATATATATATATATATATATATATATATATTAGTGATGAGCGGGTTCGGTTCCTCGGAATCCGAACCCGCCCGAACGGCAGTTCTGCCTCTGAAAGTGTCTCTTTCACAACTGTACAGGAAATTCTTGAAAACAAGCAAATTTGTTTTTCCCCAACCCTGCTGGACATTGGGGGTCATTCCGAGTTGATAGCTTGCTAGCAGTTTTTAGCAGGCGAGCAAACGCATAGTCGCCGCCCACGGGGGGAGTGCATTTTTTGCTTTGCAGGTGTGTGAACGCCTGCAAACACATTTTGTGCAAAACCAGCCCTGTGGTTACTTATCCTGTGCGATGATTGCTGCGGCGAGTGACACGGTAATGATGTCAGATACCCGCCCAGCAAATGCCCAGCCACGCCCGCATTTTTCCAAACACTCCCAAAAAACGGTCAGTTGACACCCAGAAACGCCCTCTTCCTGTCAATCTCCTTGCGATCGGCTGTGCGACAGAAAGCTTTGCTAGAACCTGTGCAAAACCACAATGCTCTTTGTACCCGTACATTGCGCGTGCGCATTGCGGTGCATACGCATGCGTAGAGAAGCTATTTTTTTCACAATTTTTTTCAGCAGCTAGCGATCAACTCAGAATGACCTCCCATTATACACAGAGACAAGAGAATACCACGTGGAGGAAATTTCACAGAAAGTACTTGTCCCCAAAAGGCTTGGTCATTTCACACTATTGGGAGCATTCAATTAGTGTCGGATCCTCTCGGACAGTGAGGATCTGACACTTCAGTATTCTATTACGGGCAGTTTCCGCCTGTTTCCTCTCTCATTTTGACCATTTATTTTCGCCCTCTCCTACAGGTGAAAATGTATGGTCGAGAACGGACCCATTTTCGACACCAGTGGGGTCAAAAACACATGGCTAAGCAGAGATTACCCTCATCCGTGTGTTTTTCGACATTTCAGAGTTTTCGACAGGGCGGAAAAACAGCGCTTCAATTGAATATTGAAATGTCGAAAAGTGATGACTATTATTCTCCCCTATACCTTCTTAGGACGTTCCCAGGGCCGGATTAACAATAGGGCTGATGGAGCTGCAGCTCCAGGCCCACCATCAAATAGGCCCACTGCTGTAAATGGGGGGGCACCTGGGATCAAGATTCATATATATTTAATAATTTATATGTGTGAATACTGTGGTTTGTACAATATATGTATGTATGTATGTATGTATGTATGTGTGAATACTGGGGATTTTATAATATATATGTGTATTATATGTGTGAATACTGTGGTTTGTATAATATATATATATATATATGTGTGTGAATACAGTGGTTTGTATAATATATATATATATATATATATATATAATATGTATTATATGTGTGAATACTGTAATAATAAGAATTTACTTACCGATAATTCTATTTCTCGTAGTCCGTAGTGGATGCTGGGGACTCCGTCAGGACCATGGGGGACAGCGGCTCCGCAGGAGACAGGGCACAAAAGTAAAAGCTTTAGGATCAGGTGGTGTGCACTGGCTCCTCCCCCTATGACCCTCCTCCAAGCCTCAGTTAGGATACTGTGCCCGGACGAGCGTACACAATAAGGAAGGATTTTGAATCCCGGGTAAGACTCATACCAGCCACACCAATCACACTGTACAACCTGTGATCTGAACCCAGTTAACAGCATGATAACAGCGGAGCCTCTGAAAAGATGGCTCACAACAATAATAACCCGATTTTTGTAACAATAACTATGTACAAATATTGCAGACAATCCGCACTTGGGATGGGCGCCCAGCATCCACTACGGACTACGAGAAATAGAATTATCGGTAAGTAAATTCTTATTTTCTCTAACGTCCTAAGTGGATGCTGGGGACTCCGTCAGGACCATGGGGATTATACCAAAGCTCCCAAACGGGCGGGAGAGTGCGGATGACTCTGCATCACCGAATGAGAGAACTCCATGTCCTCCTCAGTCAGGGTGTGCCCCTGACCAAGTATCAGCTCGGCAAAGTTGTAAAGCCGAGACCCCTCGGGCAGCCGCCCAAGATGAGCCCACCTTCCTTGTGGAATGGGCATTTACATATTTTGGCTGTGGCAGGCCTGCCACAGAATGTGCAAGCTGAATTGTACTACACATCCAACTTACAATCGTCTGCTTAGAAGCAAGAGCACCCAGTTTGTTGGGTGCATACAGGATAACAGCAAGTCAGTTTTCCTGACTCCAGCCGTCCTGGAAACTATATTTTCAGGGCCCTGACAACATCTAGCAACTTGGAGTCCTCCAAGTCCCTAGTAGCCGCAGGTACCACAATAAGCTGGTTCAGGTGAAACACTGACACCACCTTAGGGAGAAACTGGGGATGAGTCCGCAGCTCTGCCCTGTCCGAATGGACAATCAGATATGGGCTTTTTTGAGACAAACGCCGCCAATTCTGACACTCGCCTGGCCGAGGCCAGGGCCAACAGCATGGTCACTTTCCCTGTGAGATATTTCAAATCCACAGATTTGAGCGGTTTAAACCAATGTGATTTTAGGAATCCAAGAACTACGTTGAGATCCCACAGTGCCACTGGAGGCACAAAAGGGGGTTGTATATGCAGTACTCCCTTGACAAACTTCTGGACTTCAGGAACTGAAGCCAATTCTTTCTGGAAGAAAATCGACAGGGCCGAAATTTGAACCTTAATGGACCCCAATTTGAGGCCCATAGACACTCCTGTTTGCAGGAAATGCAGGAAACGACCGAGTTGAAATTTCTTCATGGGGCCTTCCTGGCCTCACACCACGCAACATATTTTCGCCACATGTGGTGATAATGTTGTGCGGTCACCTCCTTCCTGGCTTTGACCAGGGTAGGAATGACCTCTTCCGGAATGCCTTTTTCCCTTAGGATCCGGCGTTCAACCGCCATGCCGTCAAACGCAGCCGCGGTAAGTCTTGGAACAGACATGGTACTTGCTGAAGCAAGTCCCTTCTTAGCGGCAGAGGCCATGAGTCCTCTGTGAGCATCTCTTGAAGTTCCGGGTACCAAGTCCTTCTTGGCCAATCCGGAGCCACGAGTATAGTTCTTACTCCTCTACGTCTTATAATTCTCAATACCTTGGGTATGAGAAGCAGAGGAGGGAAGACATACACCGACTGGTACACCCACGGTGTTACCAGAAACGTCCACAGCTATTGCCTGAGGGTCTTTTGACCTGGCGCAATACTTGTCCAGTTTTTTGTTCAGGCGGGACGCCATCATGTCCACCTTTGGTCTTTTCCAACGGTTCACAATCATGTGGAAGACTTCCTGATGAAGTCCCCACTCTCCCGGATGGAGGTTGTGCCTGCTGAGGAAGTCTGCTTCCCAGTTGTCCACTCCCGGAATGAACACTGCTGACAGTGCTATCACATGATTTTCCGCCCAGAGAAAAATCCTTGCAGTTTCTGCCATTGCCCTCCTGCTTCTTGTGCCGCCCTGTCTGTTTACGTGGGCGACTGCCGTGATGTTGTCCCACTGGATCAATACCGGCTGACCTTGAAGCAGAGGTCTTGCTAAGCTTAGAGCATTGTAAATTGCCCTTAGCTCCAGTATATTTATGTGGAGAAAAATCTCCAGACTTGATCACACTCCCTGGAAATTTTTTCCCTGTGTGACTGCTCCCCAGCCTCTCAGGCTGGCCTCCGTGGTCACCAGCATCCAATCCTGAATGCCGAATCTGCGGCCCTCTAGAAGATGAGCACTCTGTAACCACCACAGGAGAGACACCCTTGTCCTTGGAGATAGGGTTATCCGCTGATGCATCTGAAAATGCGATCCGGACCATTTGTCCAGCAGATCCCACTGAAAAGTTCTTGCGTGGAATCTGCCGAATGGAATCGCTTCGTAATAAGCCACCATTTTTCCCAGGACTCTTGTGCAATGATGCACTGACACTTTTCCTGGTTTTAGGAGGTTCCTGACTAGCTCGGATAACTCCCTGGCTTTCTCCTCCGGGAGAAACACCTTTTTCTGGACTGTGTCCAGAACCATCCCTAGGAACAGCAGACGTGTCGTCGGAAACGGCTGTGATTTTGGATATTTAGAATCCACCCGTGCTGTCGTAGAACTACTTGAGATAGTGCTACTCCGACTTCCAACTGTTCTCTGGACCTTGCCCTTATCAGGAGATCGTCCAAGTAAGGGATAATTAAGACGCCTTTTCTTTGAAGAAGAATCATCATTGTGGCCATTACTTTGGTAAAGACCCGGGGTGCCGTGGACAATCCAAACGGCAGCGTCTGAAACTGATAGTGACAGTTCCGTACCACGAACCTGAGGTACCCTTGGTGAGAAGGGCAATTTTGGACATGGAGGTAAGCATCCTTGATGTCCAGGGACACCATATAGTCCCCTTCTTCCTGGTTCGCTATCACTGCTCTGAGTGACTCCATCTTGATTTGAACCTTTGTATGTAAGTGTTCAAAGATTTCCCATTTAGAATAGGTCTCACCGAGCCGTCTGGCTTCAGTACCACAATATAGTGTGGAATAATACCCCTTTCCTTGTTGTAGGAGGGGTACTTTGATTATCACCTGCTGGGAATACAGCTTGTGAATTGTTTCCAATACTGCCTCCCTGTCGGAGGAAGACGTTGGTAAAGCAGACATCAGGAGCCTGCGAGGGGGAGACGTCTCGAATTTCCAGTCTGTACCCCTGGGATACTACTTGTAGGATCCAGGGGTCCACTTGCGAGTGAGCCCACTACGCGCTGAAACTCTTGAGACGACCCCCCACCGCACTTGAGTCCGCTTGTACGGCCCCAGCGTCATGCTGAGGACTTGGCAGAAGCTGTGGAGGGCTTCTGTTCCTGGGAATGGGCTGCCTGCTGCAGTCTTCTTCCCTTTCCTCTAACCCTGGGCAGATATGAGTGGCCTTTTGCCCGCTTGCCCTTATGGGGACGAAAGGACTGAGGCTGAAAAGACGGTGTCTTTTTCTGCTGAGATGTGATTTGGGGTAAAAAAGGTGGATTTTCCAGCTGTTGCCGAGGCCACCAGGTCCGATGGACCGACCCCAAATAACTCCTCCCCTTTATACGGCAATACTTCCATGTGCCGTTTGGAATCTGCATCACCTGACCACTGTCGTGTCCATAAACATCTTCTGGCAGATATGGACATCGCACGTACTCTTGATGCCAGAGTGCAAATATCCCTCTGTGCATCTCGCATATATAGAAATGCATCCTTTAAATGCTCTATAGTCAATAAAATACTGTCCCTGTCAAGGGTATCAATATTTTCAGTCAGGGAATCCGACCAAGCCACCCCAGCGCTGCCCATCCAGGCTGAGGCGATCGCTGGTCGCAGTATAACACCAGTATGTGTGTATATACCTTTTTAGGATATTTTCCAGCCTCTCAGCTGGCTCCTTGAGGGCGGCCCTATCTGGAGACGGTACCGCCACTTGTTTTGATAAGCGTGTGAGCGCCTTATCCACCCTAAAGGGTGTTTCTCAACGCGCCCTAACTTCTGGCGGGAAAGGGTATACCGCCAATAATTTTCTATCGGGGGAAACCCACGCATCATCACACACTTCATTTAATTTATCTGATTCAGGAAAAACTACAGGTAGTTTTTTCACACCCCACATAATACCCTTCTTGTGGTACTTGTAGTATCAGAAATATGTAACACCTCCTTCATTGCCCTTAACATGTAACGTGTGGCCCTAAAGGAAAATACGTTTGTTTCTTCACCGTCGACACTGGAGTCAGTGTCCGTGTCTGTGTCTGTGTCGACCGACTGAGGTAAATGAGCGTTGTACAGCCCCTGACGGTGTTTTAGACGCCTGGACAGGTACTAATTTGTTTGCCGGCCGTCTCATGTCGTCAACCGACCTTGCAGCGTGTTGACATTATCACGTAATTCTTTAAATAAGCCATCCATTCCGGTGTCGACTCCCTAGAGAGTGACATCACCATTTCAGGCAATTGCTCCGCCTCCTCACCAATATCGTCCTCATACATGTCGACACACACGTACCGACACACAGCACACACACAGGGAATGCTCTGATAGAGGACAGGACCCCACTAGCCCTTTGGGGAGACAGAGGGAGAGTTTGCCAGCACACACCAAAAACGCTATAATTATACAGGGACAACCTTTATATAAGTGTTTTTCCCTTATAGCATTTTAATATATATATACATATCGCCAAATAAGTGCCCCCCCTCTCTGTTTTAACCCTGTTTCTGTAGTGCAGTGCAGGGGAGAGCCTGGGAGCCTTCCCACCAGCATTTCTGTGAGGGAAAATGGCGCTGTGTGCTGAGGAGAATAGGCCCCGCCCCCTTTTCGGCGGGCTTCTTCTCCCGTTTTTCTGAGACCTGGCAGGGGTTAAATACATCCATATAGCCCCCAGGGGCTATATGTGATGTATTTTTAGCCAGAATAAGGTACTATCATTGCTGCCCAGGGCGCCCCCCCCCAGCGCCCTGCACCCTCAGTGACCGCTGCTATGAAGTGTGCTGACAACAATGGCGCACTGCTGCAGTGCTGTGCGCTACCTTATGAAGACTGAAGAGTCTTCTGCCGCCGTTTCTGGACCTCTTCACTTTTCGGCATCTGCAAGGGGGTCGGCGGCGCGGCTCCGGGACGAACCCCAGAGTGAGACCTGTGTTCCGACTCCCTCTGGAGCTAATGGTGTCCAGTAGCCTAAGAAGCCAATCCATCCTGCACGCAGGTGAGTTCACTTCTCTCCCCTAAGTCCCTCGATGCAGTGAGCCTGTTGCCAGCAGGACTCACTGAAAATAAAAAACCTAACAAACTTTTACTCTAAGCAGCTCTTTAGGAGAGCCACCTAGATTGCACCCTTCTCGGCCGGGCACAAAAATCTAACTGAGGCTTGGAGGAGGGTCATAGGGGGAGGAGCCAGTGCACACCACCTGATCCTAAAGCTTTTACTTTTGTGCCCTGTCTCCTGCGGAGCCGCTGTCCCCCATGGTCCTGACGGAGTCCCCAGCATCCACTTAGGACGTTAGAGAAATATGTATGTATGTATGTATGTATGTATGTATGTATATAGTCCCCACACTTTGCTCTTCCCCTCTCTATGGCTTTCACACCATCACAGCTTTGTTCCGCCCCCATTTGCAGCTCCATATGCAAAACACACACACACACACACACACACACACACACACGTGTGCATATATACAGTTACGTGTGTGTGTGTGTGTGTGTGTGTGTGTGTGTGTGTGTGTATAGTGTCAAAGTCAGAAAAATATCTCTACACACACTGCCATATTTGCACCTCACACAGGTCCGTGCTGCGCATGCGTGCGCTCTCCCGTACGTGCGCATACTCACAGTCGCGGGCCCCCGCAGGCGCATGGTGTGCGTATTTACGGTAGAGTTTATGCGATCGTAGCGTGCGACTCAATCATTACATATTTTCACTAATAATGTATTTTGTAGATCATGGTCCCTTTGATAGATTCTGAAAGTTTGGTTAATATAGAATGTTCATGAACAGAGAAATCCCTCTTTGTTTGATACAAAGGGTCAGACAGGAGTAATACAGTGGTGTTTAGTATCCATCGGAAGAATATTTAATTAGAAATATTCCGGTGTTGGTTTGAAGCAGATCAATCGCTCGTGCGAATAGTTATGGACATAAGAAGTTTATGGACATTTACTTTATTTGCACTTTATTACCCATGCGGCGGGAAACCCAGTTTCCCTCCCACCTGAGCAGTTGGAAATAGTCACAGCCCACCTGTATGAATCAACCTATGACCTTTTGTTGTAATGCAAAGCCGAATTCCTGTGTCCAATGAACAATGAGATTGTAGGGACCATTGAATTGTATTGTGTGTGGGGCATAAATAGGCAGGCCGACCATATCCAGTTCTCTCTCTCCAACGGTTCTCATTGCTGATAATCGGGAGCTGGATATCGAGGCGCATGCGATCGTTTCCCCTTGTGCGTAAGTGTTTCTCCGCAACTATATTGATCTTCTTGTTATTGTGGGCCAATCTCTCTCAATCTCTCTCAATCTCTCTCTCTCTCTCTCTCCTTCTCTTTCTCACTCATTTTTCCCTTAAATTGTATTGTATTGTATTTCTTGTGTAGTTATCTGGTTAGGTAGTCTATGTTATATTGTAGTGTATGACTTGTATTGTGTTTAACTCTTTTGCAAGTATAGCATTCATAATATATATTTTAGGCGTTGGACCCTGAGCACGGTTTCTGTGTGTTTCTTATAGTATTAAGTATTCTCAGAGCGTCGGTGACGCTCAAACAGCTTTTAAGGTAATAAGGTTATACTGTGTTGCATTTACTCTCTAATATTACACTAAGGTTTTACTGCACAATACACTGTTTATGGTTTAGATACAAAGGTTTAATATTGTGGGCGTCAGCGCCGCTGGTGATCTCCTCGTGGTCCCGAGCGTTCGCTACGCTATAGCGAATCATTACTTTAGTTAACAGCCAATAACGTGCCTGCCTGTGATCTCTTGGCCATGAGTGAACGTGACGCTTGAGCGTCTCGATCACGGCAAAGCGATTGTTACGCAACTAGCGTACCCTTACGGTACTTCATACATAAATAGCGTACAGTGTTCTTAGACCTCATAAAGGGTATTATATACGATAAATATATTTAGCTTTATCAATTGGCGGCTCGTCCTGTCCTTCACATATCTGCACTAGGTAATTTCAGCAGACATTATCCAGCAGCAAAGGGCGGGAGATCATATTCCTCGTAGTGCTGTTTGGATAAGCGTCTGCTTCTCTTAGTAAAGGGTGCTGAAGGAATCCGGGAACCGGAGGTAAGAACAAAACAATAGTGTCTTTTTAAAACTGTTTATTTTTCTGTCTTGCGTACACACGCACGCACACATATATATCTCATTTCCTTTTCATTGGTGTATTTTCGTATGTCACTCTCCTGTTTGCCAGTTCTATAGTTGATAAACGTATAAATTGTGTTACGGTGGATCTTTGCTTTGCGTACACGTGTCTCTAACAAAAGACTGAGACTGGCGTACGCAATCCAAGGGCCGACGCACGCAGCGTATATTACGCAACGGAGTGTACGGGTACGCCCACGTAACTCAAATCACAAGTTTTTTTTTTCTCTCCTCTCAACGCGATAAGTAGCGCCACGCGGTAAATAACGCCAGGCGATAAATCGCGCAAATTTTTTTTTTTTAATTCCAAATTTAAATTAATAGATCCTTCTCCTAATTTGTAACATATCTGGTCTAAAGAGAAATTTCTGCGCAGAAATAGAAATAGAAACAAAAGTGTACATGTGGTGAGTGAGTGTGTTGTATACAATTTTACAGGTTGAACCACAAGAAAAGTCGAGTACTCGTGAGGTACATGCGTGTAAGTGACGTACATGGTGGCTAGGGAGGCATCCCTGGTTAAATATACAATTTGAGCATTAGAGTGTAGCAGACCAGGAGGTCATACTGTAACAGACCAGGAGGTCATAGCAGACCAACAGGTTCAGGTACAGCAGACAAGGAAGTCCGCTATACAGTCCACAGGCACAACACCAAGAAAGGGTTGGTGCAACACCCATATAGGCCATATAAGCTCTGGCTGAAGGAATTCGCAGCCGTAATTTTCGATTCCACTGGTCGCTCAGTACACAAGATTAGTTGCTTGTGTACTAAACGATTGTACCGCACGTAATTGTGTGCATTAGTAAACCTGACCGGTACTATTTGTGTACAAAGGTCATAAACGCTATTTGTACATTCTAACGTGATTTGTGTAACTTTTTTTATTTTAAGGGAAGTTCGCTGCTCACTCAGGAACTATCCAGCAACCAATAGTTACTGGAAAGAGTAAGTGTTCTTCGGAGCACCCTCACAGGTTCCAGTAAATAGAGGTTCAGGTCGCAGGGGCCCTAGGTCGAGTACGCCAGCACCATATCGGTGTGATCAGGTCGTATTGGTCGGCGTGGGCGAGTGAGTGGGGTACTCGGTAAACCGCCACCGTCAGCCTATTTTGGGCATTTGGTTTGCGTAAGGGTTGGTTAAATAAAGCAACACCTTCGAACTATGGGGGCCACTTGTTCAGGTAGGGGGCGATCAACCTCGGTTCGGGTTGATTCAGTGAACCGACCAATTGGGTTGGCAAGGTATGTAATGTGTGAGAAATACGGAAGTCACACAGAAGCTTTATGTGATGAATGGGAGAGAATGACAGTACATGACGGGGAGAAATTCCCAAGAGTAGGTAGCTTCAGCACAGAGGTGTTAACGAATTTAAGGAGAAGGATATGTCTCATTAAATCAACAAAGAGACGAATCAAACATTACGATTATTTGCAGTTGTGGCAGCAGGAAGGTGACATACAGAGAGGATTGGCTCAGGCGGCGGGATCTGGCTCAATCAGAAAACTGATAGCCACGGCCCCACCGCCACCATACATATCGGGAGAGAAATTGGTTGCGGAGAATGACGCACTAAGGGGTAACACACAAACACTTAGCAACTGTATAAATGTTAAAGATAATGTTAACCAATTAACCAATACAAGTATTAACCCGTGCAAGTTGTACCCTGTTTTGAACTTTCCTCAGGAGTGTGATCAAGAAGACGAATCGGCAACAATTTCAGCGCTCTCTCTAGCAGCCACCATAGCAGAGACCACAGTAGGCACAGCTCCACCCACGAGATTAGTAACAAAGGCCCCTAGCGGAGGGATAGGTGAGGTCGTGTCTACAGGTAAGTACGGCACCATACACTATGCTGAAGCCATTTCACCACAGGCTGTAGAACCCACACAGAGTGATGTTGTTAGAGTTAATCCTGTCAGGGTAATAGCTGTTCCAAATGGGAAAACTGACACAACAGGGGTCACCCCTGTGAGGAACATTGCCATGTATAGCCCATTTTCCAGAATGGAATTAAGGACCATCGTGTCTGAATTCCCTGACCCTAGAAAAGATTTAGTTGCCAGTCAAAAATACATCAGAGACTTAGGTAACACTGTAGAGCCCAACAATAAAGACTGGCAGATATTGCTGAGAGCATGTTTACCCTCCAATGTTGACGCAACTCAATTTTTAGCTGATTGCGGATTAGATCAGGATGTACCTCTTACAGATGTGTACAACAAAGACAATGTAAAAAGAATAAACTTACAGTTAAAAGAATATTTCCCAGCGGTAGTCAGATGGAACAAGATATTCTCCATTAAACAAAAGGAGTCAGAGACAGCTGCAGAGTATTTTCATAGAGCATTATCAGAAATGGCAAAATACACAGGCATAGAGGACATCAAAACAAACATAAACCATTGAGAAGTAGCAGTATCGGTACTGATGGATGGTTTAAAAGAATCATTAAAGACTAGGGTACAGACCACACAACCATGTTGGCGAGGTCTGTCTGTGGCTACTTTGAGAGAGGCTGCTATTGATCACGATAGGAACATCACCAGACACAGGGAACAACAAAGTGATAAGTTAATGGCCGTAAGTATACAGGCCCTGACCACAAGGCAGCCTTTGTTTGTATCACCAAACCCTGTGGGTAAGTCAAGTGTGGTTACTTGTTATTCTTGTCATAAACAGGGACACATGGCACGAGATTGTAGAGTAAAGAATGTACGAAACTCATACCAACCCCCTAGACAATGACACGACACACGACATTGGGAGCAAGGTCCGCAGAAACGGAGTTATGAGCCACATGCAGGGGAAACAAAAAGATACCCCCCAAACAGAGATTGGCAAACCTCTGGTAGTTCCCAGCTAACTCCCTCACAAGTAGTTGCTGCCAGCGGGATTCAGGGAGGTCACCATACCCAATAGGGGTGTGGCCATACCTGTAATCTGCAGCCAGTAAAATTGATTGCAAGTCTTGGAAGTGAACCAGAAATTGCAATCAATGTAGCTGGTAAATCATTAAACTTTCTTGTAGACACAGGGGCGGCCAAATCAGTGATAAATTCGACAGTGGGCATGAGGACCACTGGTAGGACAATTCCAGCCGTGGGAGTAACAGGAGTAGTCCAGCATTACCCTGTTAGCAAACCAGCAGAGATTACAATAGGGCCTTTACATACCAAGCATTCCTTTTTGCTGGCTGCATCGGCACCGACCAATCTCCTGGGAAGAGACTTACTGTGTAAAATGGGGTGCGTCATTTATTGTACTCCTGAAGGTGTATTCTTGGACATACCTGAGAATCACGCTCAGGAAGTACGAGACATGTTAGACTCCCCGTCAAAATTAATGTCACATACCACTATGACAAATAGGACTCCCTCCCAAGTAGAAGAAATGACATCTCAGATACCAGAGTCACTTTGGACTAAAGATGGACAGGACACTGGATTAATGGCAAACGTAGCTCCGGTAGTTGTACAAGTAAAAGATGGTAGGATAGCTCCAAAAATCCCACAGTACCCTCTGAAGCCAGAGGTGGAGTTAGGAGTTTACCCAGTAATAGAGCGCTTGCTACAACAGGGCATTCTGGTAAGAACGTCCAGCACTGCTAATAGTCCCATCTTCCCTGTGAAAAAGAGTGGGGGGAGGGGTTACCGGCTAGTGCAGGATCTAAGGGGGATTAACAAAATAGTTGAGAGTCAGTTCCCCGTAGTGCCAAATCCAGCTGTCATCCTAATGCAAATCCCTCCCACTGCGAAATTTTTCACTGTTATTGACCTCTGCTCCGCTTTCTTTTCGGTACCTCTGCACCCTGACAGTCAATATTTGTTCGCATTTACATACAGAGGAGTCCAATACACATGGACTCGATTACCACAAGGATTCATAGATAGCCCAAGTATATTTTCTCAAGCTTTGCATGATTGTTTACAGTCTTTCCAACCAGTGAATGGATCAGTATTAATACAGTACGTGGATGATCTACTACTGTGTTCTGATTCATTGGAGGCATCCCTGAAGGATACGAAACAGCTCCTGTTTCATCTTTCAGACACAGGACACAAGGTTTCCAAAGACAAGTTGCAATTATGCCAAACTAAGGTAAAATATTTGGGACACTGTTTAACACAAGGACTGAGACACCTGACCGCTGATAGAATTCAAGCAATTAGAGACATGACTCTGCCACAAACCCAGCAACAGATCAGAACATTTTTAGGAATGTGTGGGTATTGCCGTAATTGGATCCCAGGGTTTTCCATGTTAGCGTTACCTTTGCAGGAAATGGTCTCCTCAAACAAACCTGATCGGATTTCGCATACAGACGAGTCTGAGGCAGCATTTGAGAGACTTAAACAGTGCCTAACGCAGGCACCAGCATTAGGTATGCCGGACTATGGGAAACCCTTTGAACTATACGGAACAGAAAGTGCTGGTTGCGCGGCAGGCGTACTAACCCAAAAGCACGGTGATGCCAGCAGGCCAGTAGCATATTACAGCGCTCAGCTAGACACGGTAGCGCGATCCCTCCCCACATGCTTGCGAAGCGTTGCTGCGATAGCATTGCTAGTAACGAAAAGCGAAGACGTCGTGCTAGGTCACAACCTCACAATTCATACACCGCATGCAGTGTCAGCCTTGTTAAATTCTGCCCAAACCAGGCACGTCTCATCAGCGCGGTTTACAAGATGGGAATTGGCACTAATGGCCCCCGTAAACATCACCATAAGGAGATGCAGTGCATTAAATCCTGCAACATATCTCCCAGGTGTGCCTGGTCAGGCACAAAGGGTGGAAGGTGAGAGTGATGGGGAAGGAGGATTTAATACAAAGGAAGATACTCATGATTGTATAGAATATTTGACCCAAAATTTTACCGCAAGGCCTGACATCAGTGACAACCCACTGGAAGATGCAGAACTTACGTTCTACACGGACGGTAGTTGTCATAGACAGTCAGACTCGGGAGACTTGTGTACTGGATACGCAGTCGTAGATGACCAAGGCACCATAGAAGCGGAACCGCTAGGCCCACCTCACTCAGCCCAGGTTGCTGAACTGGTCGCCCTAACCAGAGCATGTGAATTGGCTAAGGGCAAATCAGCCAATATCTACACCGATTCTAGATACGCATTCGGGGTAGTCCATGATTTCGGAGCCCTATGGCGCCTCAGAAATTTCATGACGGCAGCTGGTACACCGGTAGCGCATGCAGCTCGCATAAAAAGGCTTCTAACAGCGATACAGGAACCCGACAGAGTGGCTGTTATCAAATGTAAAGCACATACATATAGCCAAGACCCAGTATCACTTGGTAACAGCCGAGCAGACGAAGCAGCTAAGTTAGCAGCTGCTACCCCCAGACAGACAGACACCACACAACTGATGGTATTTAATACCATCAACACACAGAAGTTGTGTGAGATGCAAAATTTGTGTTCCACACAGGAAAAGGCAGTCTGGAAGGCAAAGGGATATGGCCAGGAGTCCTCAGGACTCTGGACGGATGGACATGGTAAACCAGTGGCCCCCAGAGCATATTTTCCATGTCTGGCTGAAGCAGCTCACGGGCTGACTCATCTAGGCAAGGAGGGGATGTGCAAATTGGTAAGAGCATATTGGTGCGCCCCAGGATTCTCCTCTCATGCGAGTAAAAGAGCAATGTCATGCCTTACCTGTTTGAGAAAGAATATTGGAAAGGCAATACCTACAGAACCATCCCATATCCCACCTGCCGGCGGCCCTTTCCAGGTAATACAGATTGACTTCATTCAATTACCCCCTTGTCGAAATTTGAAATATGTACTTGTTTGTATAGATGTTTTCTCAAATTGGGTCGAAGCATTTCCAGCGGCCACAAATACCGCTATGTTTACTGCTAAGAAAATTGTGCAGGAATTTGTATGTAGATATGGTATCCCTAGAATTATCGAAAGTGATAGGGGTACCCATTTTACAGGTGATGTCTTTCAAGGAATGTGTAAGTTGATGGGAATTGATAGCAAGCTGCACACTCCGTACCGTCCACAGGCGAGTGCGAAGGTCGAAAGAGTGAACAGCACTATTAAAAATAAACTGAGTAAAGTGATGGCAGAGACAGGATTGACATGGCCAGAAGCTTTACCCATTGTACTGTACAGCATCAGAACCACTCCCAGGTCCCCTCTTAATCTGTCCCCTTTTGAAATCTTGTTTGGTCGACAACCGCATGTCATGATTAACCCTCAGGATGATTTGAAATGTAACAATGAAGTAACTGTAAAATACTTGATTAACATGAGTAAACAGTTAAGGAATCAAAATGATAATCTGAAGTTAGTGATTCCTGATTTACCAGATAGTAATTGTCATGACATTGAACCTGGGGATTATGTAATGATACAGAATTTTCTACGCTCAGGTTGCCTTATTGACAGATGGGAAGGACCATACCAGGTCTTATTGACTAGCACTACAGCATTGAAGGTTGCTGAGAGAGAGACTTGGGTTCATTCATCCCACTGCAAGAAGGTTGCTGATCCAGAGAAGTCCCGTGATAAGGAACAGACGGTAGAGGTTGTATCACTGGAGTGTCTGTTCCAGGAGGACTGAGGCGGCACCTGAGCCGTGAAAATCTCAAGACCAAGAGCTGTTGTCGACTCCCCACTCCCTTTTATTGTTTTTCTCCACTTCCCATCCCCTCTCCCTAAAATTTCTTTTTCCCCCTTCTCATTTTTCTCCGTTTCCTCCTATAAGATGGACTTGCCCCAAGAGACTGTGATCCGGATTTTCCTGTTGACCATGATGTTGACCAGAGCAGTCTGTTCCGGCGAGAGTACCATGGAGGTCGAGAGAGGTTCTGGAATGGGTTCTGATGATAAAGATGGAGGCGTAGTTTTCCGCGAACAACATAATCAACAAGCAAAGGCGAGTATCAGAAAACGATCCGATAGCATTGACCATAGAAGGAATTGTGAAGGATTGTTAGCTGAAGAAAACTGTATCTGTAGGCTCTGTAACAATGTCATTGAGGATGGGTGCATTAAGAAATGCCAATCCAGTTTTAATATCCATATGGACTGGCATCCATTGAGTGACTATCACTCCTTAGTGGGTAATGTGTTAAACAAAACAGATTGTTGGGTATGCTCTCAAGTACCTCAGGGTCATAGCAAATCAGGGCTAGTACCATTTCCTTTAACGATAGAGGAGGTACTTGAGTTAAATGGTGGGAGACCGGTGGACCGGAGGTTTAATATCTCCAGCCCTCCTAGTTTGAAGCTCCACCAATACCATGTGGATAGGTCCCTATTATGTTTCAACATCTCCAATCCCCGAAAACCGGGAAATTGGGAAGTGTCATGGAGTAACCACACCATGACCTTTTCGCATAGAGCAGATAGAATGCCTACAGATACAGAGCTTGTACGCCACATAGCCAGTAGAGGAAAATCTTTCCGGTATAGGTATACCTTAGGAAATAGGATTACTAAAGTTGGAGAGGTATCACCAGGATACTGTGCACATATCGTACAACCTGATACGTGTACTAAGCAGATGGAAGAATTAGGGTTAGGAGATTTCACATGGAAGGTGTGTAATATGGTTATGTCCTACTCCGTCCCATATGTTCTCCCCGATGATGCATATTTCATATGCGGGAGAAAGGCGTACAAGTGGCTTGCCCCAAACTCTGAAGGATTGTGTTATATTGGAAAAGTATTGCCTGAAGTAATGACTGTATCACATGACAAAATGAAAGACATACACCGTGGTGCCCAAGCTCCTTATACTCACACCCATTACGAGCACGTTGTTAAAAGGCACCTGATAGAGAAGACAGAGCATCCGGCCTCTGATCTGATAAGTGAATCCACCGGGATTCAATTCTTAATCGCGTTAGATTTCACCCGCACCGCTAGAGGAGTGCTGAATTATAAATACATTTCTGCGCTCGCCAATTTGTTAGATAATATCACTGAAATGTATGATGACACGTTTAGATATACTGGAAGGGAACTTCAGGCTTACAAAACAGAACTGGTACAGCATAGAATGGTTCTTAATTACCTCACAGCAGTGACAGGCGGATATTGTGTCACACTGGCAACACAATACGGCGTGAAATGTTGCACATATATTACGAATAGCACCGAGGACCCGGTCGAGGTCATAGACCAAAAGATGGACGATATTCTCCAATTGAAGTGGGAATTTCGCAGGAGACACAATCTCACTCTTGCTGCTGTAGGTAATGAGCTGACTGGTTGGGTGTCATGGTTGAACCCGCGAAATTGGTTTTCTGGTTTAGGAGACTGGGCTCAAGGAGTCATAATGGATGTTGGGAAGTTTCTCCTATGTATCTTAGGTGTTGTCATATCGATCGGATTGATATTTAGATGCGGTCAGGCTTTAATGAAGTGCAAACATCGTACAAGGGTAATGAGTTTAAGGAGTGAGGAAACTGTAATTAACCTGGACTTGATTTATGACCCAAATGTAGAAACAATGGCCCTCATTCCGAGTTGTTCGCTCGGTATTTTTCATCGCATCGCAGTGAAAATCCGCTTAGTACGCATGCGCAATGTTCGCACTGCGACTGCGCCAAGTAACTTTACTATGATGAAAGTATTTTTACTCACGGCTTTTTCTTCGCTCCGGCGATCGTAATGTGATTGACAGGAAATGGGTGTTACTGGGCGGAAACACGGCGTTTCAGGGGCGTGTGGCTGAAAACGCTACCGTTTCCGGAAAAAACGCAGGAGTGGCCGGGGAAACGGTAGGAGTGCCTGGGCGAACGCTGGGTGTGTTTGTGACGTCAACCAGGAACGACAAGCACTGAACTGATCGCACAGGCAGAGTAAGTCTGGAGCTACTCTGAAACTGCTAAGTAGTTAGTAATCGCAATATTGCGAATACATCGGTCGCAATTTTAAGAAGCTAAGATTCACTCCCAGTAGGCGGCGGCTTAGCGTGTGTAACTCTGCTAAATTCGCCTTGCGACCGATCAACTCGGAATGAGGGCCAATGATGTGATGAAAATGCGATTTCTACGGTCCGTTTCTTTCACCTGTTTTTCTGTTTTTCTCCAAGATAAAAAGACCCCCTTGGACGAGGAAGTTGACAAGACACTATACAGACAACGGATTGACCAAAGAAGAAGTTTTGACCACTTTAGATACGGACATTTGATGAACTTTGCCATGGATCCCCAGTTTCCCTAGAATTCTTAAACTCACGCTAGCCCAACATTTTTGTAAATCTATTGGCATTGACAAAGCTTTTTGCTCGCACCTAATGGGCAAAACAGCGCAAAGAAGACGACTTTCAACTGATACCGAACAAAACCTCAATCGACGACTGTACATTTACCTGACATAGAATACCACCGCATTTACCGTAATTATGTCTTTTCTTCATTTCTACAACCCACAGGTAATGACACACATAGTCGATAGGGAATACAGGCACAGGTATCAGCAATCACATATCTCCCCCATTCATGTATCATTAACTAAAATGTGCTTCCCCATTTTGTTACAACCAAAACCGGAAAGAGCTCGGTAAAGTTTGACAGCCCATCCACAGACCCGTACCACGGGATAAGAAGGAATTCAAATGTATACTTCGCAATACCTCGAAGCTTGATTTACAACACGTACGGCACGATGATACATGACCCCCAAAACATGGACTCATACACACATGCTTCTGCTATCTCACTAGGTCATACCCTCTTCCCACCTACTCCTCACTCCTCCCTTACCCAACCATGGAAATGAATTAACCCCTGACATATATTTTTCTCCTTTTGAAATGTTTTAGAAGGTGGCAGTTATTATTGACTGCCAAAGGGTGGACTGTCAGTCAGAAAAATATCTCTACACACACTGCCATATTTGCACCTCACACAGGTCCGTGCTGCGCATACGTACGCTCTCCCGTACGTGCGCATACTCACAGTCGCGGGCACCCGCAGGCGCATGGTATGCATATTTACGGTAGAGTTTATGCGATCGTAGCGTGCGACTCAATCATTACATATTTTCACTAATAATGTATTTTGTAGATCATGGTCCCTTTGATAGATTCTGAAAGTTTGGTTAATATAGAATGTTCATGAACAGAGAAATCCCTCTTTGTTTGATACAAAGGGTCAGACAGGAGTAATACAGTGGTGTTTAGTATCCATCGGAAGAATATTTAATTAGAAATATTCCGGTGTTGGTTTGAAGCAGATCAATCGCTCGTGCGAATAGTTATGGACATAAGAAGTTTATGGACATTTACTTTATTTGCACTTTATTACCCATGCGGCGGGAAACCCAGTTTCCCTCCCACCTGAGCAGTTGGAAATAGTCACAGCCCACCTGTATGAATCAACCTATGACCTTTTGTTATAATGCGAAGCCGAATTCCTGTGTCCAATGAACAATGAGATTGTAGGGACCATTGAATTGTATTGTGTGTGGGGCATAAATAGGCAGGCCGACCATATCCAGTTCTCTCTCTCCAACGGTTCTCATTGCTGATAATTGGGAGCTGGATATCGAGGCGCATGCGATCGTTTCCCCTTGTGCGTAAGTGTTTCTCCGCAACTATATTGATCTTCTTGTTATTGTGGGCCAATCTCTCTCAATCTCTCTCAATCTCTCTCTCTCTCTCTCTCTCTCTCTCTCTCTCTCTCTCCTTCTCTTTCTCACTCATTTTTCCCTTAAATTGTATTGTATTGTATTTCTTGTGTAGTTATCTGGTTAGGTAGTCTATGTTATATTGTAGTGTATGACTTGTATTGTGTTTAACTCTTTTGCAAGTATAGCATTCATAATATATATTTTAGGCGTTGGACCCTGAGCACGGTTTCTGTGTGTTTCTTATAGTATTAAGTATTCTCAGAGCGTCGGTGACGCTCAAACAGCTTTTAAGGTAATAAGGTTATACTGTGTTGCATTTACTCTCTAATATTACACTAAGGTTTTACTGCACAATACACTGTTTATGGTTTAGATACAAAGGTTTTTTTTTTTGTATAATCAGTTTTTATTAGAGGTTTTAGTTGCATTAACAGATAGGGGGAGAGCACTCCCAAATATACAAACAGATAGAAGTATCAGTAACAACAGAGCACATTTGGTAGCTGACATTCGCATTGTACATATGTTACTGGAAAGATTAAACAACCTTGTGGTGGTGAAAAGCTAAATTAGGGGGGGGGGGGGACGTATGCTCAATAGCGTATAAAGTAAGTATATCCCATTTCTTTGAAGGTGCTCTCATCCTGGAATATATATAGGGTATTAGACTAAGAAAGAAGTCAAAGAATAGGGGGCGCCTAAGGGCGATTAGCTAGAAGAAGAAAAAAGTGTGGGACAAGAAGGGGATAGGGTAAGATAAGGACAGAGGGGGGGGGGGGAATTACCACTAATAAGGTGCAGGGTTGTTCCAAAGGAGAATTCAGTTGCTTTCCAAGGGAGTGGCCAGGTATGTTGGGGAGGTCTTGTATTCCAACCAGGGGGCCCATGTGGCTTCGAATTCACTAGATTTGCCTATCGATGAGAGGAACAGATCCTCCATTCTCATGAAGTAGTTCAGCTTAGTGAACCATGTACGCTTCGTGGGCGGAGTTTGGGACCTCCACCTGGCTGGAATCACAGCGCGTGCTGCATTGCTTAAGTGCCGCAATAAGGAGTGTTTGTGTTGAGATAGCGGGATTGTTGAATGATTGATTAGCCAGAATGCCGGGTCATGTGGGATTTGGGTTTTGAGTATGAATTGGGAGGTGCGTATAACTTCCTGCCAAAAAGGCTGTATCAGTGGACAGGTCCACCAAATATGTAGAAGGGTGCCAGAAGGGGAGGAGCAGCGCCAACAGAGTGCCGACGAGGCGGGATACATAGCGTGGAGTAGGGAGGGGTGTCTGTACCATCTTGTCATGACTTTATATTGAGTTTCTCTTATTTGGACACAGACGGAGCTTGTGTGGGTTTTTAGGCATATTTTCTCCCAGTCTTTACGCGACAAAGAGATGCCCAGGTCTCTTTCCCAGGCTATTGTGTAAGAAGGAGTTTCAGAGGCCAGGGCCTGACCGAGAATCTTGTAGAGAGTGGAAATAGTATGAGTCGGGTCTTGGGTGGCGACACAAAGTTTTTCGAAGAGTGTCATCTCCCTGGCAGCTTCCTGTAGTCTAGAGCTAGATGTCAAGAAATGCCTTATTTGCAGGAATTTCCAGAAATCCTGTTGGGGGATGTCCCAATTTGTCCTAAGCTCCGAGAACTGTTTAACTCCTGCCGACGATACCATCTGGCCCACCCTGAACAAGCCTGACAGTGCCCACTGTGAAAAGTGGACTGGGTTAGTTCCCGGAGCAAATTCGGGATTGGCCAGAAAGGACGTCAGGGGACCAAATTTAGAGGAAATGTAGGGTTGAGTTCGCAATGATTTCCAAGTAGCAAGTGTAGGAGTAATGGTGGGGTGAGGGCTAGCCAATTTGGGGGGAGAGGGTAGCCAGGGGAATATTTCTGGAAATTGTTGTACGTACAGGCCTTCCAACTTCACCCATTGTTTAAGTTCTCGGTATCTCGTCCAATCTAAAACTCTATTCAGAAGAATAGCTTGATAATAATTTTTTATATCGGGGAGTTGGAGACCTCCCCTTACAATCGGTTTTGAGATTTGGGAGCGACTAATCCTAGGTCTCCTTCTTTGCCAGATAAATTGTTGGATCAGAGATGATATAGAACGAAACCAGGTCTCTGGGATTTGGATAGGGAGAGTCTGCATTACATAAAGTAATTTAGGAAGGGTGTTCATCTTGACTACATTTATCCTCCCGAACCAGGATAGGAATTTCATATTCCATCTAGAGTAGTCATTTCGAATCGTTTGCAATAGTGGAAGGTAGTTCAGGGAGAATAACTGGGAGTCTTTAGCACTCAACTTAATACCTAGGTATGTTATGTGGGAAGGTTGCCATGAGAAAGGAAAAGAGTGTTTGAGGGCTGTGATGGAGTCTACAGAGGCCGAGATGTTCAGAGCACTAGATTTATTATAATTAATTTTAAAATTGGAGAGGTGTCCAAATAGGTCTAGTTCTGTCATTAGGTGTGGGAGGGATTCAGTAGGGTGAGATATTATGGCTAAGAGGTCGTCAGCAAATAAGGCTAGCTTATATTCATCATCGCCAACGGTGAGGCCTTTGATAGCCTGGTTAGCCCGAATGGACCTGGCCAGCGCCTCAATACATAGTACAAAAATCAAGGGAGATAATGGGCAGCCCTGCCTGGTACCGTTGGTTATAGTGAATGGCTCTGACAGGGTGCCGTTTACACGCACCCTTGCCGTTGGGGAGTCGTAGAGGGCCATAATCCAAGTGAGTGCATTGGGACCTAAGCCCATGTGTTCTAGGATGGATTCCATGAACTTCCAACTAACCCTGTCAAATGCCTTTTCGGCATCAGTGGAGAGCAAAATGGTGGGGGTAGAACTGTGGGAAGCTAGGTGGATAAGATTGAGGATTTTGGTGGTGTTGTCTTTGGCTTCTCGGCCTACTACAAATCCAACCTGGTCGCTATGTACTAAGAGAGGGAGCAACACGTTAAGTCTGTTTGCCAAGATCTTCGCGTAGATTTTCAGGTCTACATTGAGGAGGGAGATGGGTCTATAGCTAGAGCATGCCGAAGGGTCTTTGCCCTGTTTCGGTATCACCGATATATGGGCTTCAAGGGAGTCACGGGAAAAGTGGGAGCCAGATGCAATTGAGTTAAATGCCCGGAGCAAGAGAGGGAGCAGTCTGTCTTTGAACACCTTATAATATGCAATGGTGAAGCCATCTGGTCCAGGACTTTTCCCCGCTGTCATGGAGGAGATGGCCCGGTCTATTTCTTGGGTAGTGAAGGGGGCTTCTAATGTATTAAGCTTTGAAGATGGGAGGATAGGGTAGTCGATGGATTTCAGGTAGTCTCTAATTTTTTGGTGTATGAGACGGGGATCTGTATCAGGGGCTGTGTTCTCTAGATTGTAGAGCAAGGAATAGAAGTGTGCGAAACAGGCCCCAATCTCTGGTGATTTGAATTTGGGAGTCCCTCTAGTATCTTTCACTGAGCCAATAAAGGAGGCCGAGTGTTGGGCTCTTATCGCATGGGCTAGGACCCGGCCCGGTTTGTTACCCCACTGGTAGAATTTCTGTTTACATTTGCGGATGGAGTGGATTATGTTGTTTGAGAGGAGTTTATTTAGCTGGGAACGGGCTTCTAATAATTCTACTAAGGTTACCTCTGACAAAGACACTTTGTGGGATGTCTCTAGATTATGAATTTTCTGTAAAAGACTTGTGATCAGAGACTGTCTCTGTTTCTTTTTGTGGGTACCTAGCTGTATCAGTTTCCCGCGAAGGACGCATTTATGCGCCTCCCAAACGGTAAGGTGGGAAACATCATCTGTGACATTAGTAGCAATGTAATCCTCTAGGGTTTTATCTAAGGCTTCTTTACATAATGTGTCATATAGGAGGGATTCATTGAGTCTCCAGGTCCATTGTTTACGAGATCCGTGTGGGAGGGTCAGGGTTAAAGTCACCGGGGCATGATCAGACCATGTGATCGAACCAATATTGGCTTCTATGAGAAGCGGTAGGTGTCTGTGGCTGAGGAATAGATAATCAATGCGGGAGTAAACCTTGTGGGGATGAGAGTAATAGGAGTAATCCCGTCCTGAAGGGTTAAGGATTCTCCAGGAGTCGGCCATTTGCATCGTGTGGAGTAATTGTTTGACGCGTCGGTATTTGGATGCGACAAATCTAGAGGATTGGGATGAGGTGTCAGTATTAGGGTCCATTGTCCAGTTAAGATCGCCTCCCAAAACCACGACACCCTGCATCAAGGAGTCTAGCTTCGGAAGGAAGGAATTAAAGAAGGATAGTTGGGCCTGATTAGGGGCATAGATCACAGCAAAGGTGAATGTTTGATCAGAGATTTTGCAGGTCAATATAAGGAATCTACCCGGGGTTACCCTATATACGGCCCATCCGAGACATGTAAATCCCTGGAAAAAACAATAGCCACTCCCTTGGATTTGCTGCCAGGGGTATTACTGTAGAATGCTGTTGGAAAGTAGCGGTTGGTGATAGAGGGGTTGCGGATCCCAACCTTAAAGTGGGTCTCCTGTACTAATGCCACGTCTGTTTTTTCTGACCTTAACAGACGTAGAAGACTGGATCTCTTCTCCGGAGAGTTGAGTCCACGTGCGTTGAGGGACAGTACTTTAATCTTCCCTGGGGTACTCATGGTGGAATGAAGTAGAACACGTTCCTAGAAGCCTCAAAGTGGAGGGAGGGGGAGGGGGAAGAAAGAAGAGTAAACATGGAAGAAGAAAAAAAAAGAGAAAGAGTACAATAACAATGTAACAACATCAGCAAAGAACCCGCAGGAGAGAGACTGAACCGTAATCTCGTCAGTCTCCCCACCGACAAATAGTCAAAGGCGGGTATTATAGGGGGGGAATAGGGGTGCACCGCTACCCGAACCATAATAACAGCAATAACATGTTTAACTGACACATGGAAACATGAGGGGGGGGGGAGTAAAGAGGGTGGGTGGCCAGGGGAGGGACAGGGACAGTAATCAATGCCGCCGTCCTCTCCCATCGCCAGTCAGCATATGGAGGAATGTTAACTATTCATCAAAACCCTCCCCAAACCACTGGAAAAGACACAGAACCTCGTCGTGTCTCATCCGAGGACGGGAACCCTCCTCCCACATCCCCCCACCCGCATATCCTCCCGTCGAGGGGAAAGTCAATAACAATCAGAGAGTTCTTTTACAGCTAGGTGGTCTTGGAAGAGGCTGTAGTTGGCTGGGATCTCCTCCCAGTGCTTCGGACCTCTTGCCATGGTTCCCCGTTAGAAGCTCGCTTGGGGGGAGGTATATCTGAAAGAGGGAATTCCCAGTCCGGTATAGACATCTTTGGGAGGCCCAAGGAAGAACAGAAGGGAGCGAGGCCCGTGTGGGAAGACAGGGTGTACCATTTCCCGGAGGAGCAGGCTTGAAGGTGAAAGGGGAATCCCCAGCGGTAGCGAATCTGACGTTTCCGGAGTTCGTCAGTCAGGGGCTTTAGGGATCTCCGCTGTTGCAGCGTGTACCAGGATAGGTCCTGATAGAGGCTTATGGAGCTGCCATTGAAATCAATACTGTCAAGTTGTCTGGCTTTAAACATGATTTCCTCCTTCTGGGTGAAGTAGTGGAGCCGGCAGATAACATCACGAGGCCGGTCAGTGGCGAGGCCCCGCGGTTTGAGGGCCCTGTGAGCTCTGTCGAAAGTGATGACATTATCCGAGTCTGCTCCCAGTAGTTCGTTGAATATCTTAGACAGGGCGTCTACTAGCCCAGATTGAGGAACCTCCTCTGGGAGACCTCGGACTCGGATATTATTCCGTCTGCCTCTGTTATCGATGTCCGTCAGCCTGGATTGTAAAGCTCGGATTTCTTTGGACTGAGCAAGGACAGAGTCTCTCAGCTGGGTCACACAGGAATCGTTGGCCTCCCGGTCCTCCTCCAAGGCAACCACTCTGTCAGAAAGGTGAGTGATATCGCTTTTAATGGAGGCGAGCTCGTTCCTAATGGTTTCTTGAAGGTCTTGCTTCGTAGGAAGGGCCTTCATAAAGGTCAGGATATCCCGGAGTTCGCGACTGCTCGCGGTCGTAAGATCAGCCATATCGTCAGCTGGAGTTGAAGTCGGAGAGGCTGTGGGAGAGATAGATGGTCGGGGAGGGGAACGGCTCTCCATCTGGGGGGATAAAGTGGGGTGAAGGAAGGGCCTCAGGTCAGCTTGAGATCTCGTGACTTTTCGCGGTTGGTTGCTTTTGCCCCGTCTAGAGTATCTCGAGGTACGTCTCATATTCCGGAAAGGGAACCGAAGGGAGGATGTTTGCAAGTAGGTCAGGTGTGTCAAGTACAGCAGGAAACATATGGCGACATGGCTCTTAGGAAGCGGTCATCCCCCGTGGCCTGATTTCAGGAGCACATCAAATAGCTTCGGGTAGAGTAGGGTGGAACAGGGGGCCCGGATAAAGCATGGCGGTATGTTAGCTACAGGCAGCAAGAAGGCAGGATCCGGACGTCGAAATGCTCCTATGAATGTGGAGCTGCTGGCGGTCAATCTCTAGTATAGTAAACGTGGAACCACGTCTCGGGTCTGGACTGGTCAGTGTCTAGCGGCTCCCCTCAGCGGGGGATGGGGGATGGGGTCTGCGGTTGGGAACAGGAGGGGGGGGGGTGTCCCCAGCCGGAGTCAGAGTCAGCTACAGCGCGCCCCAATGCGCAGGTGGAATGTTTGTCCTGTCGTGACAGGTCCTGCCTCTGTTTCTGACCTCTGTGGGGAAGCAGTGAAAAGGGGGATAGTGTGTGGCTTTAGAGCCCCTCAGCCACGGTGTAGCAAGCTTGAGTGTCCTTGTTGCTGGTCCCGGCTCCGGCCTAGTTGTGAGGCCTCAGGTTATTGCGGCTCTGGAGAACGGGACATAGGGCTAGGGAGGTGTAGGGAGAGTCAGCCACTCAACTTACCCCGTCGCCCGCGTCCGATCCCGTCTCCCCCCCGCCAGCGAGTCAGTGGTGTGAGCTTCGAGCGCCCCCGTCCGAGCGCGAGCCGTCTGCTGCGCCCGTTAGTGTGGCTCCGGAGGCTCTGGGGGTCCCTTGTAGACCAGCGTCCCCAGGCAGTGCAGGCATATAATGGGTGTCGAAGTGGGTCCCCAGCCGCGGTCAGCGGCAGCGCTGGTAGAGACGGAGCAGCGGAGGTCTGTGCCCGCGTGACCCGTGCAGCCGTGGGTGTTTCTCTGCCTCGTCTCGCGTCAGGAGACCCAGCGTCTATGGGTAGTGCAGGTTAGTGGCGGGTGTCGAGGCGGGTTCTCTATCCGCAGTCAGCGGCAACACAGGAGCCCGATGTCTCTGTACTTCTCTCGGCCCGGTCCGGGAGCCCCCGAAGCCACCGCCGATGCACGGTGTAAATCGAGGCCCCGGCTTTTGTCCGTCTCGTAGACCGCAATCCGCGGGAGCAGTTAAAACTGCTCCCCGACTCCGCGGCTCGAGCAGGGATGTTACAGTGGTATTGAGGGAGACAGGGGGAGCTGATATGGGTCGTTGGAAGGTCCAGAAGTGGACTATTTGATCCTACAAAGGCCCCGTTTTGCAGGAGCTCTTGAGATGCACCTCTGTCTCTCCCAGCAGCTAGGCCACGCCCCCCCAGCGTGTTAATTGATTCCCTCCAGCCTTCCCCTTTAGCCGTGGGGTGTATATGTCTCCCCAACACAGTACTGTTAATATCAGGGGGAGAGGGGTGCCAAGAGGAGACTGTCTCCTCACTGAGCGTCTGCGTCCGGCAGGGAGAGAAGCATCGCTGCCGCAGGACCGGAAGTGCGGGTCCGCGGGTCCCTCCGTCTCCTCTCACTCCGGGTGTCAGGCGCCCGCCGCCCACGAACGCCGCAACGGCTCAGCTGCAGAGAGGGTCCCGGAGGTCTTGCGGCACACAAAGGTGAGGGGGGTCCAGATGTTCTGTTGCCGTAGGTAGCTCCGTCTTCCACACCGCCCACGGAGCTTTTTGTCGGGCCTTGGCAGGAAATTTAGCCCCCGGCTCCGGCACCCGGCACAGGCCTCAACCCGCAAAGACCGTAAAAACGGTCTCCCGGCTCCGAGACTAAGCGCCCAGGCAACCAGAGCACTAGGGGGTACTGCAGGAGTAGGAAGGGGCCAGTTAAGGTGGATTCAACTGGTGCTTGGAGTGGCTTTAGCAGGAGCTCTGCTTCTCTGCTGCCAGCCGTCTCTCCAGTCAGGCCACGCCCCCCAGATACAAAGGTTTAATATTGTGGGCGTCAGCGCCGCTGGTGATCTCCTCGTGGTCCCGAGCGTTCGCTACGCTATAGCGAATCATTACTTTAGTTAACAGCCAATAACGTGCCTGCCTGTGATCTCTTGGCCGTGAGTGAACGTGACGCTTGAGCGTCTCGATCACGGCAAAGCGATTGTTACGCAACTAGCGTACCCTTACGGTACTTCATACATAAATAGAGTACAGTGTTCTTAGACCTCATAAAGGGTATTATATACGATAAATATATTTAGCTTTATCAATAGATAGACAGACAGGCAGACAGACAGGCAGACAGACAGACAGACAGAGAGAGAGCGATAGATAGATAGATAGATAGATAGATAGATAGATAGATAGATAGATAGATAGAGTCCCCTTGCGTGCTCTATTCCCACTTTAGTGCACACCCACGAGTGGTAATAGCCCCTGTTTGCCGGATTCCAGCTGGCGGCATTGTCAGCGGTCGGGATTCCGGCGTAGGTATCCTGTCCGCCAGCAACGTAACTGCAGCCCCCGGCAAGGGACTCCACTATTCTGCAGGTCCTACTCTATTGCTCTAAATAATTATCATGAAAATATCTATCACATTATAGTGTTAAACTTTGGTCATGCTATCTGGTCTAAAGCTCACAGCAACTTTACTTATAAAGGTGAGACCGTTACCAACACACCTGTTGTTAAGCTCCTAGGAAAACAGCTGATACAAGCTATAATTAAGCAGAGGCGTATCTAGCACGGGGCGAGCAGGGCACGTGCCCTGGGCGCCATGGCAGCCCCAACAGAGGGGGGCGCCACCGGCACCTGCACGGCCCACTCGCCCCATGCTTCAGGGATTCCGCCGGCGCTACCCGCGGCGCTTTCCTTGTCTCCCCGGCTGCTGTGCCTGTCACAAAAGACAGGCAGCGGCAGCCAGGAGCCTCCCCCTACTCCCCCCTGCAAAGTGACTGTGTACGCGATCGCGGTCGCGACCGCGGAGGTGCGCGCATGCGCGGTCGCGACCTCGGGGGGGGGGGGGGGCGTGCGGCCTCTGAACAGCAGTGAGTGCAGGTGAGCGGGAAGGGGGTGCGGGACATTTTGTATGTGTGTGTGTGTTAAGTGTGTGTGTGTTAATTGTGTGTGTGTCGGACAGTGTGCGTGTGTGTTGTGTGTGGGACAGTGCGTGTGTGTTAATTGTGTGTGTGTGGGACAGTGTGAGTGTGTTAATTGTGTGTGTGGGACAGTTTGTGTGTGTAAATTGTGTGTGTGTGACAGTGTGCGTGTGTTAATTGTGTGTGTGTGGGACAGTGTGTGTGTGTTAATTGTGTGTGTGTGTGTGTGTGTGACAGTGTGAGTGTGTTAATTGTGTGTGTGGGACAGTGCGTGTTTGTTAATTGTGTGTGTGTGTGTGTGTGTGTGACAGTGTGAGTGTGTTAATTGTGTGTGTGGGACAGTTTTGAGTGCGTGTTAATTGTGTGTGTGTGGGACAGTGTGCGTGTGTGTTAATTGTGTATGTGTGGGACAGTGTGAGTGTGTTAATTGTATGTGTGTGTGGGACAGTGTGAGTGTGTTAATTGTGTGTGTGTGGGACAGTTTGAGTGTGTGTTAATTGTGTGTGTGTGGGACAGTGTGCGTGTGTGTTAATTGTGTGTGTGTTTGACAGTGTGCGTGTGTATTAATTGTGTGTGTGTGGGACAGTGTGCGTGTGTGTTAATTGTGTGTGTGTGGGACAGTGTGCGTGTGTGTTAATTGTGTGTGTGTGGGACAGTGTGCGTGTGTGTTAATTGTGTGTGTGTGTGGGACAGTGTGCGTGTTAAGTGTGTGTGTGGGACAGTGTGAGTGTGTTAATTGTGTGTGTGTGTGGGACAGTGCGTGTTTGTTAATTGTGTGTGTGGGACAGTGTGCGTGTGTGTTATTTGTGTGTGTGGGACAGTGTGCGTGTGTGTTATTTGTGTGTGTGGGACAGTGTGCGTGCGTGTGTGTTAATTGTGTGTGGGACAGTGTGCGTGTGTTAATTGTGTGTGTGTGTTAATTGTCCCGGCGGTTATTGGCGTCTGTAGTGTGCGCCCCGTCCTCCTCCGCTGCCGCTGACAGGAGTGGCGGTGTGCGGCTCTCCCCCTCCTCCGCCGGCTCCGTCCTCCCGTCGTGGCCCTGCAGTGTGTGCCGGTCTCCCCAGCAGCAGCAGCAGCAGGTTAGTCTCTCCCCCCCCCCCCTCTCTCTCTCTCTCTCTCTCTCTCTCTCTCTCTCTCTCTCTCTCCTCCTGTGGATTGCAGTTTGTAAGTATCATTTTAATTTTTACAGGTACCCCTATTGAATTCTACTGGACAAGTGGACGTGACCGGCGTGGGATGTAGGTAAGTAATCTGTCTCTTATTTTTACAGGTACCCCTATTGGATTCTACTGGACAAGTGGACGTGACCGGCGTGGGATGTAGGTAAGTAATCTGTCTCTCATTTTTACAGGTACCCCTATTGGATTCTACTGGACAAGTGGACGTGACCGGCGTGGGATGTAGGTAAGTAATCTGTCTCTCATTTTCTCTAACGTCCTAGTGGATGCTGGGGACTCCGTCAGGACCATGGGGAATAGCGGCTCCGCAGGAGACAGGGCACAAAAAGTAAGCTTTTAGGATCACATGGTGTGTACTGGCTCCTCCCCCTATGACCCTCCTCCAAGCCTCAGTTAGGTTTTTGTGCCCGTCCGAGCAGGGTGCAATCTAGGTGGCTCTCTTAAAGAGTTGCTTAGAAAAAGTTTTTAGGTTCTTTATTTTCAGTGAGTCCTGCTGGCAACAGGCTCACTGCATCGAGGGACTTAGGGGAGAGAAGTGAACTCACCTGCGTGCAGGATGGATTGGCTTCTTAGGCTACTGGACACCATTAGCTCCAGAGGGAGTCGGAACACAGGTCTCGCCCTGGGGTTCGTCCCGGAGCCGCGCCGCCGACCCCCCTTGCAGATGCTGAAGATTGAAGAGGTCCGGAACCAGGCGGCAGAAGACTTTCAGTCTTCATCAGGTAGCGCACAGCACTGCAGCTGTGCGCCATTGTTGTCAGCACACTTCACACAGCGGTCACGGAGGGTGCAGGGCGCGGGGGGGGGCGCCCTGGGCAGCAATGTATAATACCTGTATGGCGAAAAATACATCACATATAGCCCTTGAGGCTATATGGATGTATTTAACCCCTGCCAGATATCACAGACTCCGGAGAAGAAGCCCGCCGAAAAGGGGGCGGGGCCTATTCTCCTCAGCACACAGCGCCATTTTCCCTCACAGAAATGCTGGTGGGAAGGCTCCCATGCTCTCCCCTGCACTGCACTACAGAAACAGGGTTAAAACAGAGAGGGGGGGCACTGATTTGGCGATATGAATATATATTAAAATGCTATAAGGGAGGAACACTTATATAAAGGTTGTCCCTGTATAATTATAGCGTTTTGGTGTGTGCTGGCAAACTCTCCCTCTGTCTCCCCAAAGGGCTAGTGGGTCCTGTCCTCTATCAGAGCATTCCCTATGTGTGTGCTGTATGTCGGTACGTGTGTGTCGACATGTATGAGGAAAATGTTGGTGAGGAGGCGGAGCAAATTGCCTGTAATGGTGATGTCACTCTCTAGGGAGTCGACACCGGAATGGATGGCTTATTTATGGAATTACGTGATAATGTCAACACGCTGCAAGCCGGTTGACGACATGAGACGGCCGGCGAACAAATTAGTACCTGTCCAGGCGTCTCAAACACCGTCAGGGGCTGTAAAACGCCCATTTACCTCAGTCGGTCGACACAGACCCAGACACGGACACTGATTTCAGTGTCGACGGTGAAGAAACAAACGTATTTTCCTTTAGGGCCACACGTTAAGGGCAATGAAGGAGGTGTTACATATTTCTGATACTACAAGTACCACAAAAAGGTATTATGTGGGATGTGAAAAAACTACCTGTAGTTTTTCCTGAATCAGATAAATTAAATGAAGTGTGTGATGATGCGTGGGTTTCCCCCGATAGAAAATTATTGGCGGTATACCCTTTCCCGCCAGAAGTTAGGGCGCGTTGGGAAACACCCCTTAGGGTGGATAAGGCGCTCACATGCTTATCAGAACAAGTGGCGGTACCATCTACAGATAGGGCCGTACTTAAGGAGCCAGCTGATAGGAGGCTGGAAAATATCCTAAAAAGTATACACACACATGCTGGTGTTATACTGCGACCAGCGATCGCCTCAGCCTGGATGTGCAGAGCTGAGGTGGCTTGGTCGGATTCCCTGACTAAAAATATTGATACCCTTGACAGGGACAGTATTTTATTGACTATAGAGCATTTAAAGGATGCATTTCTATATATGCGAGATGCGCAGAGGGATATTTGCACTCTGGCATCAAGAGTAAATGCGATGTCCATATCTGCAAGAAGATGTTTATGGACACGACAGTGGTCAGGTGATGCAGATTCCAAACGGCACAAAGATGTATTGCCGTATAAAGGGGAGGAATTATTTGGGGTCGGTCCATGGGACCTGGTGGCCACGGCAACTGCTGGAAAATCCACCGTTTTTTACCCTAAGTCACATCTCTGCAGAAAAAGACACCGTCTTTTCAGCCTCAGTCCTTTCGTCCCTATAAGAGTCATATCTGCCCAGGGATAGAGGAAAGGGAAGAAGACTGCAGCAGGCAGCCCATTCCCAGGAACAGAAGCACTCCACCGCTTCTACCAAGTTCTCAGCATGACGCTGGGACCGTACAGGACCCCTGGATCCTACAAGTAGTATCCAAGGGGTACAGATTGGAATGTCGAGACGTTTCCCCCTCGCAGGTTCCTGTAGTCTGCTGTACCAATGTCTCCCTCCGACAGGGAGGCAGTATTGAAAACAATTCACAAGCTGTATTCCCAGCAGGTGATAATAAAATTACCCCTCCTACAACAAGGAAATGGGTATTATTCCACACTATATGGTGGTACTGAAGCCAGAAGGCTAGGTGAGACCTATTCTAAATCTGAAATATTTGAACACTTACAAAGGTTCAAATCCAGATGCAGTCACTCAGAGCAGTGATAGCGAACGGGAAGAAGGGGACTATATGGTGTCCCGGGACATCAGGGATGCTTACCTCCATGTCCCAAAATTTGCCTTTCTCACCAAGGGTACCTCAGGTTCGTGGTACAGAACTGTCACTATCAGTTTCAGACGATGCCGTTGGATTGTCCAAGGCACCCCGGGTCCTTACCAAGGTAATGACCGAAATGAGGATTCGTCTTCAAAGAAAATGGACGACCTCCTGATAAGAACAAGGTCCAGAGAACAGTTGGAGGTCGGAGTAGCACTATCTCAAGTAGTTCTACGACAGCACGGGTGGATTCTAAATATTCCAAAACCGCAGTTGTTCCGACGACACGTCTGCTGGTCCTAGGGATGATTCTGGACACAGTCCAGAAAAAGGTGTTTCTCCCAGAGGAGAAAGCCAGGGAGTTATCCGAGCAAATCGGGATCCTCCTAAAACCAGGAAAAGTGTCAGTGCATCATTGCACAAGAGTCCTGGTAAAAATGGTGGCTTATTACGAAGCGATTCCATTCGGCAGATTTCACGCAAGAACTCTTCAGTGAGATCTGCTGGACAAATGGTCCGGATCGCATCTTCAGATGCATCAGCGGATAACCCTATATCCAAGGACAAGGGTGTCTCTCCTGTGGTGATTACAGAGTGCTCATCTTCTAGAGGGCCGCAGATTCGGCATTCAGGATTGGATGCTGGTGACCACGGAGGCCAGCCTGAGAGGCTGGGGAGCAGTCACACAGGGAAAAAATTTCCAGGGAGTGTGATCAAGTCTGGAGAATTCTCTCCACATAAATATACTGGAGCTAAGAGAAAATTTATAATGCTCTAAGCTTAGCAAGACCTCTGCTTCAAGGTCAGCCGGTATTGATCCAGTGGGATAACATCACGGCAGTCGCCCACGTAAACAGAAAGGGCGGCACAAGAAGCAGGAGGGCAGTGGCAAAACTGCAAGGATTTTTCGCTAGGCGGAAAATCATGTGATAGCACTGTCATCAGTGTTCATTCCGGGAGTGGACGACTGGGAAGCAGACTTCCTCAGCAGGCACGACCTCCACCCGGGAGAGTGGGAACTTCATCGGGAAGTTTTCCGCATGATTGTGAACCGTTGGGAAAGACCAAAGGTGGACATGATGGCGTCCCGCCCGAACAAAAAACGGGACAGGTATTGCGCCAGGTCACGAGACCTTCAGGCGATAGCTGTGGACGTCCTGGTAACACCGTGGGTGTAACAGTCGATGTATGTGTTCCCTCCTCTGCTTCTCATAACCAAGGTATTGAGAATTATAAGACGTAGAGGAGTAAGAACTATACTCGTGGCTCCGGATTGGCCAAGAGGGACTTGGTACCCGGAACTTCAAGAGATGCTCACAGAGGACTAATGGCCTCGGGAGCTAAGAAGGGACTTGCTTCAGCAAGTACCATGTCTGTTCCAAGACTTACCGCGGCTGCGTTTGACGGCATGGCGGTTGAACGCCGGATCCTAAGGGAAAAGGCATTTCGGAAGAGGTCATACCTACCCTGGTCAAAGCCAGGAAGGAGGTGACCGCACAACGTTATCACCACATGTGGTGAAAATATGTTGCGTGGGTGAGGCCAGGAAGGCCCCACGAAGAAATTTCAACTAGGTCGATTTCTGCACTTCCTGCAAACAGGAGTGTCTATGAGCCTCAAATTGGGGTCCATTAAGGTTCAAGTTTCGGCCCTGTAGATTTTCTTCCAGAAAGAATTGGCTTCGGTTCCTGAAGTCCAGACGTTTGTCAAGGGAGTATTGCATATACAGCCCCTTTTGTGCCTCCAGTGGCACCGTGGGATCTCAACGTAGTGTTGGGATTCCTCAAATCATATTGGTTTGAACCGCTCAAATCTGTGGATTTGAAATATCTCACATGGAAAGTGACCATGCTGTTGGCCCTGGCCTCGGCCAGGCGATTGTCAGAATTGGCGGCTTTGTCTTACAAAAGCCCATATTTAATTTTCCATTCGGACAGGGCAGAACTGCGGACTTGTCCCCAGTTTCTTCCTAAGGTGGTGTCAGCGTTTCACCTGAAACAACCTATTGTGGTGCCTGCGGCTACTAGGGACTTGGAGGACTCCAAGTTGCTAGACGTTGTCAGGGCCCTGAAAATATATATATATATATATATAATTCCAGGACGGCTGGAGTCAGAAAGTCTGACTCGCTGTTTATATTGTATGCACCCAAAAAGCTGGGTGCTCCTGCTTCTAAGCAGACTATTGCTCGTTGGATTTGTAGTACAATTCAGCTTGCACATTCTGTGGCAGGCCTGCCACAGCTAAAATCTGTAAATGCCCATTCCACAAGGAAGGTGGGCTCATCTTGGGCGGCTGCCCGAGAGGTCTCGGCTTTACAACTTTGCCGAGCAGCTACGTGGTCAGGGGGGAACACGTTTGTAAAATTCTACAAATTTGATACCCTGGCTGAGGAGGACCTGGAGTTTCTCTCATTCGGTGCTGCAGAGTCATCCGCACTCTCCCGCCCGTTTGGGAGCTTTGGTATAATCCCCATGGTCCTGACGGAGTCCCCAGCATCCACTAGGACGTTAGAGAAAATAAGATTTTACTTACCGATAAATCTATTTCTCGTAGTCCGTAGTGGATGCTGGGCGCCCATCCCAAGTGCGGATTGTCTGCATTACTTGTACATAATTATTGTTACAAAAATCGGGTTGTTATTGTTGTGGGCCATCTTTTCAGAGGCTCCTTCGTTGTTATCATACTGTTAACTGGGTTCAAATCACAGGTTGTACGGTGTGATTGGTGTGGCTGGTATGAGTCTTACCCGGGATTCAAGATCCTTCCTTATTGTGTACGCTCGTCCGGGCACAGTACCTAACTGAGGCTTGGAGGAGGGTCATAGGGGGAGGAGCCAGTACACACCATGTGATCCTAAAAGCTTACTTTTTGTGCCCTGTCTCCTGCGGAGCCGCTATTCCCCATGGTCCTGACGGAGTCCCCAGCATCCACTACGGACTACGAGAAATAGATTTATCGGTAAGTAAAATCTTATTTTTACAGATTCCCCTACTGGATTCTACTGGACAAGTGGACGTGACCAGCGTGGGATGTAGGTAAGTAATCTGTCTCTCATTTTTACAGGTACCCCTATTGAATTCTACTGGACAAGTGGACGTGACCAGCGTGGGATGTAGGTAAGTAATCTGTCTCTCATTTTTACAGGTACCCCTATTGGATTCTACTGGACAAGTGGACGTGATCGGCGTGGGATGTAGGTAAGTAATCTCTCTCTCATTTTCACAGGTACCCCTATTGGATTCTACTGGACAAGTGGACGTGACCGGCGTGGGATGTAGGTAAGTAATCTGTCTCTCATTTTTACAGGTACCCCTATTGGATTCTACTGGACAAGTGGACGTGACCGGCGTGGGATGTAGGTAAGTAATCTGTCTCTCATTTTTACAGATTCCCCTACTGGATTCTACTGGACAAGTGGACGTGACCAGCGTGGGATATAGGTAAGTAATCTGTCTCTCATTTTTACAGATTCCCCTACTGGATTCTAGTGGACAAGTGGACGTGACCGGCGTGGGATGTACGTAAGTAATCTGTCTCTCATTTTTACAGATTCCCCTACTGGATTCTAGTGGACAAGTGGACGTGATCGGCGTGGGATGTAGGTAAGTAATCTGTCTCTCATTTTTACAGGTACTCCTATTGGATTCTACTGGACAAGTGGACGTGATCGGCGTGGGATGTAGGTAAGTAATCTCTCTCTCATTTTCACAGGTACCCCTATTGGATTCTACTGGACAAGTGGACATGACCGGCGTGGGATGTAGGTAAGTAATCTGTCTCTCATTTTTACAGATTCCCCTACTGGATTCTACTGGACAAGTGGACGTGACCAGCGTGGGATGTAGGTAAGTAATCTGTCTCTCATTTTTACAGGTACCCCTATTGGATTCTACTGGACAAGTGGATGTGATCGGCGTGGGATGTAGGTAAGTAATCTGTGTCTCATTTTTACAGGTACCCCTATTGGATTCTACTGGACAAGTGGACGTGACCGGCGTGGGATGTAGGTAAGTAATCTGTCTCTCATTTTTACAGATTCCCCTACTGGATTCTACTGGACAAGTGGACGTGACCAGCGTGGGATGTAGGTAAGTAATCTGTCTCTCATTTTTACAGATTCCCCTACTGGATTCTACTGGACAAGTGGACGTGACCAGCGTGGGATGTAGGTAAGTAATCTGTCTCTCATTTTTACAGCTACCCCTATTGGATTCTACTGGACAAGTGGATGTGATCGGCGTGGGATATAGGTAAGTATGTGTGAGTGTGTCAGTGTGCTTTAATAAATTTTTACTGTCACGGTGTGTGAGTTGTGTTTTTATTTGGGTATTTTTTCTGTTGTAGAACTACAGGTACCGGCGGGCCCGTTATTTCCCTGCATGTTGGTACTTGAGGTTCTCCAAGTACCAGCAAGCGGGGGAGGCTTTCTGGGCCTTGTAGTTCCACAACAAAAAACAATATTCTTTTTTTACTTACATGGCTATCAGCCTCCCATCCACGGCCCACGGATGGGGGGGACAGCCTCGGGCTTCACCCCTGGCCCTTGGGTGCCTGGAGGGGGGGTGACCCCTTGATTTAAGGGGTCCCCACTCCTCCAGGGAACCCCGGCCAGTGGTGACTAGTTGGGGGGGTAATGCCACGGCCGCAGGGACCTACATAAATGTGTCCCCCGGCTGTGGCATTATGTCCCTGGCTAGTGGAGCCCGGTGCTGGTTTTAAAAATACGGGGGGACCCCTACATCTTTTGTCCCCCATATTTTTGGAACCAGGACCGGACTAAGAGCCCGATGCTGGTTGTCTAAATACGGGGAACCCCTGTCCAATTTTTTCCCAGTATTTAAACACCCAGGACCGGCTCAAAGAGCCCGAGGCTGGTTATACTTAGGAGGGGGACCTCACGCTGTTTTTTTTACATTTTTAACCCATTCAGACCCTTCTCCATTAAGTTAATGGAAACCCTGGACAACAAAATTGCATTCATGTCCTCCTCCCACTCCCTTCCCAGTCCCAAACACTGATTATTATTTTTTTCTATAAAAATGTACAATATATCACAAGTATGATGAGCAGGCATGCAGCGGGCATTGGCGACTTTGGACTGAGTTGCAAATTAGTGGCGGAGGGCTGGGTCAGTTGATGGTGGGCGAGTTTGTAAGCCATTGGTGGTGGCAGCGGGCATCGGCTCAGAGGCAGTGGCGGGCATTGGCTCGGTGGCGGTAGGGGTCATCGGCAGGATTCGGCGGACATTATGGCTGTAGTGCCTCACTGCACGCCACTGACCTCACCGCACGCCACTGGTGTGTGGGACAGTGTGCGTGTGTGTTAATTGTGTGTGTGGGACAGTGTGAGTGTGTGTTAATTGTGTGTGTGGGACAGTGTGAGTGTGTGTTAATTGTGTGTGTGTGTGGAACAGTGTCAGTGTGTGTAAATTTTTGCAGTCCAGTGTGTGTGTGGGGGAGAGGGAAGTATGAGAATGTGTGTGTGTAGTCTGAGTGGGTGTGTGTAGGATTTGGGGGTGGCCAGTCTGTGTGTGTGTAATCAGTGTGTGTGGGATGTACTAATGGCCGTTTACCGAAGAGAGATATGTATTAAACCACGGGCACTGAGATGCCCTTCTCACTCACCATCCAGCTGGGTGGGCGAGCCGGGCGGGTGGAAAGCCAGCAGCAGGGGCAGCATGCCAGATATCAGCAGCCGAGGGTGGGGGCTGTAATGCACATGCGGAGCCCAAAGCCGGAGATCAGCAGCATGCTGACCGGCAATAAGCAGCTTCTGCTTCCGCGTTCAACATGCTGCTGATCTCCGGCTTTGGGCTACGCAGGGTTCGGGGGATGGGTGTCCTCTGCCGGTGTACTGCAGCTCCGGGGGTGCGGGCTCCGGAGGCTTTCAGCACTGTTGAATATCCAGCTGCCTCAAGTATGTACAGCCCGCACCCTCTGCTGCTGATATCCGGCATGCTGCTGCTGGCTGTCCCCCCGCCCGGCTCGGCCACACAGCTGTATGGTGAGAAGGGCATCTCAGTTCCTGAGGTTTAACACATATGCCTCAGAAAATGGCATCTGCGGTAAACGATACTAATGCTTACCGTGACAGTAACAGCGGGGAGGAAGGCGCACATCGGGATCCTGCAGCATGAAACAAGAACCCCTTCGGAGCGCAGCAGACCACACTGAAAAGGGTGCATACCCGGTGCGGTGCTCTGCATCCCGGGTGGTGCCGAAGATGTGGAGTGTCGGAGGTGGCAGAAGCGCCGCAGCTTGGGGTGAGAAACCGCTGCAGCCCTTCCGCTGCTAAACTCTGCAATTAGTCTATTAAGGGGGTGGGCTCCCCTCATCATAGTGCCCGACAGGCCATGTTAATTCTGGGTGTAGGATCCCCTAACTCTATAATGGGAATTTTGGCTCATATCATGTGCTGTAACGTGAATTTTGGCTAATACCGTGTGCTATAATGTGAATTTCGGCTCATACTATGTGGGGTAATGTGAATTTTGGCTCATTCCGTGTGCTGTAATGTGAATTTCGGCTCATACCGTGTGCTGTAATGTGAATTTTGGCTCATACCATGTGGGGAAATGTGAATTTTGGCTCATACCATGTGGAGTAATGTGAATTTTGGCTCATACCGTGTGCTATAATGTGAATTTCGGCTCATACCGTGTGCTATAATGTGAATTTTGGCTCATACCATGTGGGGTAATGTGAATTTCGGCTCATACTGTGTGCTATAATGTGAATTTCGGCTCATGCCGTGTGGGGCAATGTGAGTTTCGGCTCATACTGTGTGCTATAATGTGAATTTCGGCTCATACCGTGTGCTATAATGTGAAAGGGGCACCAGTACTAGATAGTATAAGGGGTCCTACTACACTGAAGGACACGCCCCTTTTGAGTGACCGCGCCCCTTTTCCGGAGCGCGCGCCCCTTCGGCGCGCGCATAATTGCTATCTGCACTCTTTCATTCCACCTTCAAAAATTCAACTTCGACCACTGCACCTACATACACATACATACACACCCTGACATCTTTATATGCAGTGACACCGGTGGCGTCTGCACATACTTTCCTTTTGTATTTTTTTTTTTTATTATCATTTTATTAATTTATTATTTTTATTAAGAAAAACATATTATTATTATTTATTTATTTTTTGGGGGGGGCGCCTTTATTGATCTTGCCCTGGGCTCCAAAAACCCTAGTTACGCCTCTGTAATTAAGTTAAACTGTGGGCCAGATGTACTAAGCCTGAAAAGTGATAAATGTCACAGTGATAAAGTACCAGCCAATCGGCTCCTAACTGTCATTTTTCAAACACAGCCTGTAACATGGCAGTTAGAAGTCGATTGGCTGGTGCTTTATCACAGTGATATTTATCACTTTTCAGGCTTAGTACATCTCCCCCACAGGGTGCATGAGAAAATGTGATCACAAAAAGATGAATTTCAAAATGAATCTAATAAACCGAAAGCACTATTCCACGGCACTCACCTACTGTATTCCTATATTTGGGGTGCTACACAGTATGTGACCACAGTGTTTAAATAGAAATCCCAGGGGCTCTGCACTCACTATATTATCTAACAAACAGTGGCGTTTTAGTTCATATATTGATCAATTCATTTAAGCCTACAGCCCCTGGCAATATTGTTAGTTAATGGACAATGACCTTGTCCTCTTGCATGTGATCTACACTTCATTGTGATGTCAGCACAATTGTGATGTCACTGACTCATGGCCCCTGTAGCTAGATAAGCTCTCCTCCAGACAGTTTACTGCCATACCTGCAGTGAGAAGCGACAATGTTGCCTCCTGCAGCCATGCCACCACCACACAGCATCGACCAGAAACCACCGTTCAGCATTCTCCTGCCACCACCGTCCAGCATGAAGCTGGAACAATTGCGTAAATTGGACATGGCACACCATCGCCGCCTGCTCCTGACACCACAGCGCCACATGAACCTGCCACCACCGTGCAGCATGAACCAGCCACTGCCGTGCAAAAAGAACCTGCCACCGCTGTGCAGCATGAACCTGCCTCCTCCGTGCAGCATGGACCTGCCACCAATATGCAGCATGAATCTGCCTCCTCCGTGCAGCATGAACCTGCCTCCTCCGTGCAGCATGAACCTGCCTCCTCCGTGCAGCATGAACCTGTCACCATATTGCAGCATGAACCTGACACCATATTGCAGCGTGGACCTGCCACCACCATGCAGGTACTGTTCCTATCAGCAAAACCTAATATTTTGATTACTCCAGAGCCATACAGGATTAACTAATGTTTTCCTCATTTTTTATTTATATGCTGTATTGACTATTTTAGTCTCTATTACGGTTTTTAGTAATGTTTTAATAATATTATTTTATACCCAGTAAGTAAAATAAAGATACTGATTAACTGATCCAACTGTTTCCTATCAATACTTTGGTCAAAACAACTCATAGCGCTGGTATTTTTGCTCTATTTATCCTCCGTACAGCATGAACCTGCCACCACCGTGCAGCATGAACCTGCCACCACCGTGCAGCATGAACCTGCCACCACCGTGCAGCATGAACCTGCCACCACCGTGCAGCATGAACCTGCCTCCTCCGTGCATCATGAACCTGCCACCATATTGCAGCGTGGACCTGCCACCACCATGCAGGATGGACCGGCCACCATCGAGCAGCGTGGACCTGCCCCCACTTCTCTGCCTGGACCTGACGATACATTGCTGCATGGTCCTGTCCCTACCATGTATGTAATAGTGAGAAGATGAAAGCTCAGGGGGATATTTAATAAGCAATTATCTCATAAAAGCTGGAAAATTTGACATTTATGTTTTCTGGAGATGTTAGTTTAAATTAAGAGATAAATATGTCTTCTTCAGGTGTGGGAGGGTACGGAGAATAGATATTTATCTCTTTTTTTAAACAAACATCTCTACAATTTCCAGTGTTTATGAGATTATTGTTTATTAAATACCCCCCACAGTCTCCTGCATGCAATAACATCAAATAAAAATAAACGCAATTAAACCATAAAACTGAGTTGTGTTTTATTTTATTGATAGCAAACTGTCAGGGTATTGAACAAGTTGTGAATACAGGATCTCTCTTTATATACTGGGACTTAGCGTTCTGGTAGTTAGGTCCTTTCTAAAGATCTAGGTTTTGGCTTTGAGTTTTAAGTTTATAATACTGGGGAAAAAAGGAAAAATAAGAGTGGAAATATGGTACACTCAGGGGCAAACGCAGGATTTGGGATGGGGGGTTTCCGCATGTGTGCAATATATATATATATATATATATATATATATATATATATAAAATACATATACATATATATATACGTATATATACACACAAAGTCCAAACACCGGCACTCCCGCTGAAAAACGTACAGCCCAGGTGCTCTCCCAGGTAGCATACCTCACACATAAACCACAAAGTCGGGTGGCACTCAAGGGTCTCCATAATGGTTAAAAAGACAATAGATCTTGTAGAGCAACGTTTCGATTTAATGTCTAAATTGTCATCAGGATCTATTGTGTTTTTGACCATTGCGGAGACCCTTGAGTGCCACCCGACTTTGTGGTATATATATATATATATATATATATATATATATATTAGTGATGAGCGGGTTCGGTTCCTCGGAATCCGAACCCGCCCGAACGGCAGTTCTGCCTCTGAAAGTGTCTCTTTCACAACTGTACAGGAAATTCTTGAAAACAAGCAAATTTGTTTTTCCCCAACCCTGCTGGACATTGGGGGTCATTCCGAGTTGATAGCTTGCTAGCAGTTTTTAGCAGGCGAGCAAACGCATAGTCGCCGCCCACGGGGGGAGTGCATTTTTTGCTTTGCAGGTGTGTGAACGCCTGCAAACACATTTTGTGCAAAACCAGCCCTGTGGTTACTTATCCTGTGCGATGATTGCTGCGGCGAGTGACACGGTAATGATGTCAGATACCCGCCCAGCAAATGCCCAGCCACGCCCGCATTTTTCCAAACACTCCCAAAAAACGGTCAGTTGACACCCAGAAACGCCCTCTTCCTGTCAATCTCCTTGCGATCGGCTGTGCGACAGAAAGCTTTGCTAGAACCTGTGCAAAACCACAATGCTCTTTGTACCCGTACATTGCGCGTGCGCATTGCGGTGCATACGCATGCGTAGAGAAGCTATTTTTTTCACAATTTTTTTCAGCAGCTAGCGATCAACTCAGAATGACCTCCCATTATACACAGAGACAAGAGAATACCACGTGGAGGAAATTTCACAGAAAGTACTTGTCCCCAAAAGGCTTGGTCATTTCACACTATTGGGAGCATTCAATTAGTGTCGGATCCTCTCGGACAGTGAGGATCTGACACTTCAGTATTCTATTACGGGCAGTTTCCGCCTGTTTCCTCTCTCATTTTGACCATTTATTTTCGCCCTCTCCTACAGGTGAAAATGTATGGTCGAGAACGGACCCATTTTCGACACCAGTGGGGTCAAAAACACATGGCTAAGCAGAGATTACCCTCATCCGTGTGTTTTTCGACATTTCAGAGTTTTCGACAGGGCGGAAAAACAGCGCTTCAATTGAATATTGAAATGTCGAAAAGTGATGACTATTATTCTCCCCTATACCTTCTTAGGACGTTCCCAGGGCCGGATTAACAATAGGGCTGATGGAGCTGCAGCTCCAGGCCCACCATCAAATAGGCCCACTGCTGTAAATGGGGGGGCACCTGCAACACTACAGCATTCCTGCCAGCGGCAGCCAGAGGCTCCACCCACTTAAACCCCAGCGGCAGTTTAACTTCAAACACCACCAGATACATGGCCGCACGGTAGGCTGCAGCTGCACCAGCCCCCCTGTACTGCATAGTGTCTCAGCGCCCCGCGTGACAGCACACCGCATGATGTCCTATGTGCCGACCTCACCACGTCAATCTTATGCAGCCGAGTGTGAACTCATCTCCATGAGGGCTGCCCAGACAGCCGAGTGACTGATCCTGCAGTGCTGCTGACTGGTGATCGGGATGTCAGGTCCTGCTAGCTGCTTCTGATCACCGAGCCTCAGATAGTGCTCCCATAAAAGGTACAGCATGCAAGCACTAGCAGAAATATATATTTTGATCAAGATTCATATATATTTAATAATTTATATGTGTGAATACTGTGGTTTGTACAATATATGTATGTATGTATGTATGTATGTATGTGTGAATACTGGGGATTTTATAATATATATGTGTATTATATGTGTGAATACTGTGGTTTGTATAATAAATATATATATATATATATATATATGTGTGAATACAGTGGTTTGTATAATAAATATATATATATATATATATAATATGTATTATATGTGTGAATACTGTAATATATGTATGTATGTATGTATGTATATATATATATAGTCCCCACACTTTGCTCTTCCCCTCTCTCTGGCTTTCACACCATCACAGCTTTGTTCCGCCCCCATTTGCAGCTCCATATGCAAAACACACACACACACACACACACACACACACACACACACACACACACACACACACACACACACACACACGTGTGCATATATACAGTTACGTGTGTGTGTGTGTGTGTGTGTGTGTGTGTGTGTGTGTGTGTGTATATAGATAGACAGACAGGCAGACAGACAGACAGACAGAGAGAGAGCGATAGATAAATAGATAGATAGATAGATAGATAGATAGATAGATAGATAGATAGATAGATAGATAGAGTCCCCTTGCGTGCTCTATTCCCACTTTAGTGCACACCCACGAGTGGTAATAGCCCCTGTTTGCCGGATTCCAGCTGGCGGCATTGTCAGCGGTCGGGATTCCGGCGTAGGTATCCTGTCCGCCAGCAACGTAACTGCAGCCCCCGGCAAGGGACTCCACTATTCTGCAGGTCCTACTCTATTGCTCTAAATAATTATCATGAAAATATCTATCACATTATAGTGTTAAACTTTGGTCATGCTATCTGGTCTAAAGCTCACAGCAACTTTACTTATAAAGGTGAGACCGTTACCAACACACCTGTTGTTAAGCTCCTAGGAAAACAGCTGATACAAGCTATAATTAAGTTAAACAGGGCCAGATGTACTAAGCCTGAAAAGTGATAAATATCACAGTGATAAAGTACCAGCCAATCGGCTCCTAACTGTCATTTTTCAAACACAGCCTGTAACATGGCAGTTAGAAGTCGATTGGATGGTGCTTTATCACAGTGATATTTATCACTTTTCAGGCTTAGTACATCTCCCCCACAGGGTGCATGAGAAAATGTGATCACAAAAAGATGAATTTCAAAATGAATCTAATAAACCGAAAGCACTATTCCACGGCACTCACCTACTGTATTCCTATATTTGGGGTGCTACACAGTATGTGACCACAGTGTTTAAATAGAAATCCCAGGGGCTCTGCACTCACTATATTATCTAACAAACAGTGGCGTTTTAGTTCATATATTGATCAATTCATTTAAGCCTACAGCCCCTGGCAATATTGTTAGTTAATGGACAATGACCTTGTCCTCTTGCATGTGATCTACACTTCATTGTGATGTCAGCACAATTGTGATGTCACTGACTCATGGCCCCTGTAGCTAGATAAGCTCTCCTCCAGACAGTTTACTGCCATATCTGCAGTGAGAAGCGACAATGTTGCCTCCTGTAGCCATGCCACCACCACACAGCATCGACCAGAAACAACCGTTCAGCATTCTCCTGCCACCACCGTCCAGCATGAAGCTGGAACAATTGCGTAAATTGGACATGGCACACCATCGCCGCCTGCTCCTGACACCACAGCGCCACATGAACATGCCACCACCGTGCAGCATGAACCAGCCACTGCCGTGCAGAAAGAACCTGCCACCGCTGTGCAGCATGAACCTGCCTCCTCCGTGCAGCATGGACCTGCCACCAATATGCAGCATGAATCTGCCTCCTCCGTGCAGCATGAACCTGCCTCCTCCGTGCAGCATGAACCTGCCTCCTCCGTGCAGCATGAACCTGTCACCATATTGCAGCGTGGACCTGCCACCACCATGCAGGTACTGTTCCTATCAGCAAAACCTAATATTTTGATTACTCCAGAGCCATACAGGATTAACTAATGTTTTCCTCATTTTTTATTTATATGCTGTATTGACTATTTTAGTCTCTATTACGGTTTTTAGTAATGTTTTAATAATATTATTTTATACCCAGTAAGTAAAATAAAGATACTGATTAACTGATCCAACTGTTTCCTATCAATACTTTGGTCAAAACAACTCATAGCGCTGGTATTTTTGCTCTATTTATCCTCCGTACAGCATGAACCTGCCACCACCGTGCAGCATGAACCTGCCACCACCGTGCAGCATGAACCTGCCACCACCGTGCAGCATGAACCTGCCACCATATTGCAGCGTGGACCTGCCACCACCATGCAGGATGGACCGGCCACCATCGAGCAGCGTGGACCTGCCACCACATCTCTGCCTGGACCTGACGATACATTGCCGCATGGTCCTGTCCCTACCATGTATGTAATAGTGAGAAGATGAAAGCTCACAGGGATATTTAATAAGCAACTATCTCATAAAAGCTGGAAAATTTGACATTTATGTTTTCTGGAGATGTTAGTTTAAATTAAGAGATAAATATGTCTTCTTCAGGTGTGGGAGGGTACGGAGAATAGATATTTATCTCTTTTTTTAAACAAACATCTCTACAATTTCCAGTGTTTATGAGATAATTGTTTATTAAATACCCCCCACAGTCACCTGCATGCAATAACATCAAATAAAAATAAACGCAATTAAACCATAAAACTGAGTTGTGTTTTATTTTATTGATAGCAAACTGTCAGGGTATTGAACAAGTTGTGAATACAGGAGCTCTCTTTATATACTGGGACTTAGCGTTCTGGTAGTTAGGTCCTTTCTAAAGATCTAGGTTTTGGCTTTGAGTTTTAAGTTTATAATACTGGGGAAAAAAGGAAAAATAAGAGTAGTAATATGGTACACTCAGGGGCAAACGCAGGATTTGGGATGGGGGGGTTTCCGCATGTGTGCAATATATATATATATAAATATATATATATATATAAAATACATATACATATATATATACGTATATATACACACAAAGTCCAAACACCGGCACTCCCGCTGAAAAACGTACAGCCCAGGTGCTCTCCCAGGTAGCATACCTCACACATAAACCACAAAGTCAGGTGGCACTCAAGGGTCTCCATAATGGTTAAAAAGACAATAGATCTTGTAGAGCAACGTTTCGATTTAATGTCTAAATTGTCATCAGGATCTAATGTGTTTTTGACCATTGCGGAGACCCTTGAGTGCCACCCGACTTTGTGGTATATATATATATATATATATATATATATATATATATTAGTGATGGGCGGGTTCGGTTCCTCGGAATCCGAACCCGCCCGAACTTCAGCTTTTTTTACACGGGTCCGAGCAGGCTCGGATCCTCCCGCCTTGCTCGGTTAACCCGAGTGCGCCCGAACGTCATCATCCCGCTGTCGGATTCTCGCGAGGCTCGGATTCTATATAAGGAGCCGCGCGTCGCCGCCATTTTCACACGTGCATTGAGATTGATAGGGAGAGGACGTGGCTGGCGTCCTCTCCGTTTAGAAGAAATAGATAGAGACTTAGAGAGTGAGAGTGAGACACTTGATTTACTGGAGCTAAGGAGTACTCAGAGAGTGCAGAGTTTACTAGTGACTGACCAGTGACCACCAGTGCAGTTTTATATTTAATATAATCCGTTCTCTGCCTGAAAAAAAACGATACACAGTGACACAGTATACCATATCTGTGCTCAGCCTCAGTGTGCTGCATCATCTATGTATATCTGACTGTGCTGAGTGCTCACTGCTCACACAGCTTAATTGTGGGGGAGACTGGGGAGCAGTTATAGCAGGAGTACATATTTTAACAGTGCACACTTTTCTTTTGCTGCCAGAGTGCCACTGCCAGTGTGACTGACCAGTGACCACTGGCACTGACCACCAGTATATTGTGATTGTCTGCCTGAAAAAGTTAAACACTCGTCGTGTGGTGTTTTTTTTATTCTATAAACGCATTCTGCTGACAGTGTCCAGCAGGTCCGTCATTATCATTATATAAGATATACCTGTCCGGCTGCAGTAGTGATATATATATATTTTTTGAATCATTATCATCCAGTCTATATTAGCAGCAGACACAGTACGGTAGTCCACGGCTGTAGCTACCTCTGTGTCGGCAGTCGCTCGTCCATCCATAATTGTATACCACCTACCTGGGGTGTTTTTTTTTTTTTCTATCTTCTTCATACTAGTAGCTTACTTTAGGAGTCTGCAGTGCTGACAGTGTCCAGCAGGTCCGTCATTATCATTATATATACCTGTCCGGCTGCAGTAGTGATATATATATATTTTTTTTTGAATCATTATCATCCAGTCTATATTAGCAGCAGACGCAGTACGGTAGTCCACGGCAGTAGCTACCTCTGTGTCGGCAGTCGCTCGTCCATCCATAATTGCATACCACCTACCTGGGGTAGTTTTTTTTTTCTATCTTCTTGATAGTAGTAGCTTACTTTAGGAGTCTGCAGTGCTGACAGTGTCCAGCAGGTCCATCATTATCATTATATATACCTGTCCGGCTGCAGTAGTGATATATATATATATTTTTTGAATCATTATCATCCAGTCTATATTAGCAGCAGACGCAGTACGGTAGTCCACGGCTGTAGCTACCTCTGTGTCGGCAGTCGCTCGTCCATCCATAATTGTATACCACCTACCTGGGGTGTTTTTTTTCTTTTCTATCTTCTTGATACTAGTAGCTTACTATAGGAGTCTGCAGTGCTGACAGTGTCCAGCAGGTCCGTCATTATCATTATATATACCTGTCCGGCTGCAGTAGTGATATATATATATATTGAATCATTATCATCCAGTCTATACTAGCAGCAGACGCAGTACGGTAGTCCACGGCTGTAGCTACCTCTGTGTCGGCAGTCGCTCGTCATCCATAAGTATACTAGTATCCATCCATCTCCATTGTTTACCTGAGGTGCCTTTTAGTTGTGCCTATTAAAATATGGAGAACAAAAATGTTGAGGTTCCAAAAATAGGGAAAGATCAAGATCGACTTCCACCTCGTGCTGAAGCTGCTGCCACTAGTCATGGCCGAGACGATGAAATGCCATCAACGTCGTCTGTCAAGGCCGATGCCCAATGTCATAATACAGAGCATGTAAAATCCAAAACACCAAATATCAGTAAAAAAAGGACTCAAAAATCTAAAAGAAATTTGTCGGAGGAGAAGCGTAAACTTGCCAATATGCCATTTACCACACGGAGTGGCAAGGAACGGCTGAGGCCCTGGCCTATGTTCATGGCTAGTGGTTCAGCTTCACATGAGGATGGAAGCACTCAGCCTCTCGCTAGAAAAATGAAATGAATCAAGCTGGCAAAAGCACAGCAAAGAACTGTGCGTTCTTCGAAATCCCAAATCCACCATGAGAGTCCAATTGTGTCGGTTGCGATGCCTGACCTTCCCAACACTGGACATGAAGAGCATGCGTCTTCCACCATTTGCACGCCCCCTGCAAGTGCTGGAAGGAGCACCCGCAGTCCAGTTCCTGATAGTCAGATTGAAGATGTCAGTGTTGAAGTACACCAGGATGAGGAGGATATGGGTGTTGCTGGCGCTGGGGAGGAAATTGACCAGGAGGATTCTGATGGTGAGGTGGTTTGTTTAAGTCAGGCACCCGGGGAGACACCTGTTGTCCGTGGGAGGAATATGGCCATTGACATGCCTGGTGAAAATATCAAAAAAATCAGCTCTTCGGTGTGGAAGTATTTCAACAGAAATGCGGACAACAGGTGTCAAGCCGTGTGTTGCCTTTGTCAAGCTGTAATAAGTAGGGGAAAGGATGTTAACCACCTCGGAACATCCTCCCTTATACGTCACCTGCAGCGCATTCATCATAAGTCAGTGACAAGTTCAAAACTTTGGGCGACAGCGGAAGCAGTCCACTGACCAGTAAATCCCTTCCTCTTGTAACCAAGCTCACGCAAACCACCCCACCAACTCCCTCAGTGTCAATTTCCTCCTTCCCCAGGAATGCCAATAGTCCTGCAGGCCATGTCACTGGCAATTCTGACGAGTCCTCTCCTGCCTGGGATTCCTCCTATGCATCCTTGAGTGTAATGCCTACTGCTGCTGGCGCTGCTGTTGTTGCTGCTGGGAGTCGATCGTCATCCCAGAGGGGAAGTCGGAAGACCACTTGTACTCTTCCAGTAAGCAATTGACTGTCCAACAGTCCTTTGCGAGGAAGATGAAATATCACAGCAGTCATCCTGCTGCAAAGCGGATAACTGAGGCCTTGACAACTATGTTGGTGTTAGACGTGCGTCTGGTATCCGCCGTTAGTTCACAGGGAACTAGACAATTTCTTGAGGTAGTGTGCCCCCGTTACCAAATACCATCTAGCTTCTACTTCTCTAGGCAGGCGATACCGAGAATGTACACGGACGTCAGAAAAAGACTCACCAGTGTCCTAAAAAATGCAGTTGTACCCAATGTCCACTTAACCACGGACATGTGGACAAGTGGAGCAGGGCAGACTCAGGACTACATGACTGTGACAGCCCACTGGGTAGATGTATTGCCTCCCGCCGCAAGAACAGCAGCGGCGGCACCAGTAGCTGGATCTCTCAAACGCCAGCTCGTTCCTAGGCAGGCTACGCTTTGTATCACCGCTTTCCAGAATACGCACACAGCTGAAAACCTCTTACGGCAACTGAGGAAGATCATCACAGAATGGCTTACCCCAAATGGACTCTCCTGTAGATTTGTGGCATCGGACAACGCCAGCAATATTGTGCGTGCATTACATCTGGGCAAATTCCAGCACGTCCCATGTTTTGCACATACCTTGAATTTGGTGGTGCAGAATTATTTAAAAAACGACAGGGGCGTGCTAGAGATGCTGTCGGTGGCCAGAAGAATTGCGGGCCACTTTCGGCGTGCAGGCACCGCGTACAGAAGACTGGAGCACCACCAAAAAGACCTGAACCTGCCCTGCCATCATCTGAAGCAAGAGGTGGTAACGAGGTGGAATTCAACCCTCTATATGCTTCAGAGGATGGAGGAGCAGCAAAAGGCCATTCAAGCCTATACATCTGCCCACGATATAGGCAAAGGAGGTCGAATGCACCTGTCTCAAGCGCAGTGGAGAATGATTTCAACGTTGTGCAAGGTTCTGCTGCCCTTTGAACTTGCCACACGTGAAGTCAGTTCAGACACTGCCAGCCTGAGCCAGGTCATTCCCCTCATCAGGCTTTTGCAGAAGAAGCTGGAGGCATTGAAAGAGGAGCTAAAACAGAGCGATTCCGCTAGGCATGTGGGACTTGTGGATGGAGCCCTTCATTCGCTTAACCAGGATTCACGTGTGGTCAATCTGTTGAAATCAGAGCACAACATTTTGGCCACCGTGCTCGATCCTAGATTTAAAACCTGGATCTCTCTTTCCGGCAGACACAAGTCTGCAGGGGTTCAAAGAACTGCTGGTGAGAAAATTGTCAAGTCAAGCGGAACGCGACCTGTCAACATCTCCTCCTTCACATTCTCCCGCAATTGGGGGTGCGAGGAAAAGGCTACGAATTCCGAGCCCACCCGCTGGCGGTGATGCAGGGCAGTCTGATGCTGACATCTGGTCCGGACTGAAGGACCTGCCAACGATTACTGACATGTCGTCTACTGTCACTGCATATGATTCCGTCACCATTGAAAGAATGGTGGAGGATTATATGAGTGACCGCATCCAAGTAGGCACGTCAGACAGTCCGTACGTATACTGGCAGGGAAAAGAGGAAATTTGGAGGTCCTTGCACAAACTGGCTTTATTCTACCTAAGTTGCCCTCCCTCCAGTGTGTACTCCGAAAGAGTGTTTAGTGCCGCCGCTCACCTTGTCAGCAATCGGCGTACGAGGCTACTTCCAGAAAATGTGGAGAAGATGATGTTCATTAAAATGAATTATAATCAATTACTCCTTGGAGACATTCACCAGCAGCAATTGCCTCCAGAAAGTACACGGGGATCTGAGATGGTGGATTCCAGTGGGGACGAATTAATAATCTGTGAGGAGGGGGATGTACACAGTGAAAGGGGTGATGAATCGGACGATGATGATGAGGTGGACATCTTGCCTCTGTAGAGCCAGTTTGTGCAAGGGGAGATTGATTGCTTCTTTTTTGGTGGGGGCCCAAACCAACCAGTCATTTCAGTCACAGTCGTATGGCAGACCCTGTCGCTGAAATGATGGGTTGGTTAAAGTGTGCATGTCCTGTTTATACAACATAAGGGTGGGTGGGAGGGCCCAAGGACAATTCCATCTTGCGCCTCTTTTTTCTTTTTTTCTTCTTTGCGTCATGTGCTGTTTGGGGAGTGTTTTTTGGAAGGGCCATCCTGCGTGACACTGCAGTGCCACTCCTAGATGGGCCAGGTGTTTGTGTCGGCCACTAGGGTCGCTTATCTTACTCACATAGCTACCTCATGGCGCCTCTTTTTTTCTTTGCGTCATGTGCTGTTTGGGGACTGGGGAGTAGTTTTTTGAAGGGCCAGCCTGCGTGACACTGCAGTGCCACTCCTAGATGGGCCAGGTGTTTGTGTCGGCCAATTGGGTCGCTGAGCTTAGTCATCCAGCGACCTCGGTGCAAATTTTTGGACTAAAAATAATATTGTGAGGTGTGAGGTGTTCAGAATAGACTGAAAATGAGTGTAAATTATGGTTATTGAGGTTAATAATACTATGGGATCAAAATGACCCCCAAATTCAATGATTTAAGCTGTTTTTTACGGTTTTTTGAAAAAAACACCCGAATCCAAAACACACCCGAATCCGACAAAAAAAATTCGGTGAGGTTTTGCCAAAACGCGTTCGAACCCAAAACACGGCCGCGGAACCGAACCCAAAACCAAAACACAAAACCCGAAAAATTTCAAGTGCACATCCCTAATATATATATATATACCACAAATATAACCGAAGAGACAATGGCGGCACTCTGGAGACTTGGTTAAAGTGATGAAAAAATAGTGCTGTTTATTTCAACGTTTCGGGGTACAGGCCCCCGTCTTCAGGAAACAAATACAGTGACATAGTGATAAAAACAACTTTAAATACCTTACCAGGCGTGCGTCCAGCCGTCCGCTCCACGCCGCCGCTCGGCTTCCGGGTTCCACATTCCGGTCACCTGACATGACTCGGATGACGCAGAGCCCCAGGACCGTCATGCGGGGGCGGGGGGATATTGCCATGGTGAGCGCTGCCTAACATACAGACACAAACATAAGCAAAAAAGCACGAAAGACAAGTGAACCAAGTGATTGTCAAAATCAATAAAAATAAGATAGAATAGGCCCTGACTACAGCCTTACTCTAATACAATAAAGTGCTGGACTTGCATGTGGTAATAAAACACAAATGTGAACCTCACATGTTAAAAATAGCTATAGCCTATCAATAACCAGGCCATTGTCAATGAAAATTCAATACACTGGGATCTATGTGTAAACCCAGTGTGATAAATGAAATACATAAACTGGAAATGTTTTACTGTATCAAAAATGCAGTGCCAACTATCTAAGGCTAGATAGATATCTGCTATGGAAAAAATCCTTTACTTAAATGTGTCTTCACAAAATGTGTTAAAGTACATTTATGAAAGTATATTATTAAAGGAAATTACCCATACCCAAGGACTCATTGAGACCCTTGGGACTCAGAGTATCTAAAGTCAGAATCCACCTCGTCTCTAGTTGGAGGAGACGTTTGGCCCTATCCCCTCCCCTTAATGAAAAAGGTGCCTGATCAATTATACGGTATCGGAGGGATGCCAAAGGATGTTTGGCCAGGGCAAAGTGCCTAGCCACCGGTTGTTCACTGGTGCCAGCCTCTATTGCTGCCCTTATCGATCACCTGTGTTGGGTCATCCTGACCTTGAAGGTACATTCTGTTTTGCCAACATAATGTTGGCCACACGGGCATGAAAGTAGATAAACTACAAATTTAGAGTTACACATATAAGGTGCCTTTAAATTAATTTTTTTGCCTGTATATGGGTGTTTAAATGAATCTCCGGGAACAAGGAAGTTACATGTGGTGCAACCACATCCGTAACATCCTTTACGTGTTCCAAGGAAATGGCCCCCAGGCGGTGTCAACTTATTTCTAGAGACATCAGTCTTCACCACCATGCTTCTAATATTTCTGCTACATAAATTTGGTCTCTTTGAGCATCCATAGATCAGGGTCTGTGCTGATAATGGGCCATAATTCTTTGGCTCTCCTACCAGTGTATCTACTGGCAGTGTTAAATTGATTAACCCAGGGGAAAATGTTACCTTTCTCTTTATTGTCCCGAATTTTCAAAAGTTCATCCCTGGATAATCTAATAGCCTTGGCCCGCGCCTGTTGTAGCATGCATTTGGGGTACCCATGGTCTCTAAGTTTGAGTATCATTTCCTCCAATTGCTGATCCCGTGTCGTAATATCACTATTGATTCTACAAACCCTCAGCATTTGTGAATAAGGTAGGCCATTGATAGTGGCTCTAGGGTGAAAGCTGTCGTATCTCAGCAGTGTATTACGATCCGTACTCTTAATGTATAAAGATGTGGAGATCTTATCACTCAGTGAAATATGTACATCAAGAAAGTTGATATGATGTTCATCTACTATCATGGTCAATTTCACTGGGCTGACCGAGATATTGTGCTTACTGATGACATTCTCAAGCAATGCCCGTGACCCTGACCAGAGGACCAATAGGTCGTCAATGTAGCGTGTATAAAGGACCAAATGTTGCCTGATCCCTACATGATTAAGGAAGAGATCATTGTCAACCCCCCACATGAAGGAGTTGGCGAACGACGGGGCCACACAGGACCCCATCGCACAGCCCGTGAGTTGGATGTAGAAGGAATTGTCAATAATAAAGTAATTGTGTGTCAAGGTAAACCTTAATAATCTAAGAAATAATTCTATATCAGGCCCTTTGTATAACACATTGTTTGTGATCAACCTCCTCACCGCTTGTATGCCCAACTCATGAGGGATGCAGGTGTAAAGACTAGCTACATCTATGGTGGCAAGAATGGTCCCATCCGGAACTGACTCAATGTCCTTAAATATTCTAAGGAGGGCCGAGGTGTCCTTGAGATGGGTCTGGGTGTTCTGGATACATGGCTGTAAGAATGAATCCAGATAGATAGACAAGGATTCGCACAACGAACCCCTGGCAGAGATGATGGGTCTCCCAGGGGGGTTGTGCTCATCCTTGTGTATCTTTGGGATGATGTAGAACAAAGGTACAATAGGATAGGGTTTAGAAAGTGCTTTGTGCTCTGTTTTTGAAATTATCTTCTGATTGACCGCCTCAGATAGTATCTCATCCAGTTCTTTCTGAAACTGTTTGGTTGGATCTCTCGGCAGTCTGGCATATGTAGTAGCGTCACTGAGCAATCTTTCACATTCCTGCATGTACTTCTCTTTGTCCATCACCACTATGGCCCCACCTTTGTCCGCTCTACGGATCACAATGTCATCTCTGGCCTGTAATTCCCTCAGGGCTTGATGCTCCCCTCTGGACAGATTGGAAAAGGTTTTGTCACGATGTTCAGATAATGATTTCTCAACTAATCTGTGAAAAGTTTTTATGGACGGATTAAAAGAGATGGGGTCAAATGTGGATTTAGGTTTAATTCTGCTGAGTATATTGCAAGTTTCACCGTCACCTGGAATATGGGTACATCTGGGGTTTTTTCCATAATATTCTTTTAGCTTTAAGTTACGTAATAATCTGTGATTATCAATTTTCCATTGTATTTCATCTGGCGTGTGGGTGGGTACATACGAAAGACCCTTACTGAGTACTTCAACGGCCTCTGGAGAAATCGGATTAGAGGATAAATTAAAAATTACTTGCGCGTTCCTTTTGGAGGTTTCTTGTCTACCTTCGCTCCTCTCCCTCCGCCGCGTCTGCCCGCCCCTCCGCGTGGGCTTATCTTTCTGCCGTTTATAAGCACCCTGGTGCGAACCCCTAAAGGGCCACTGTGTTGCACCTCACCTTCTGCGCCGGCTTGTGTCTCCTCGGTGTCGCTGGCAGATGTACTAGAGAAGCGTACATTTTGTCTCCTCCGGAAGGTGCCTCTAGGGCCTTGTGGTTGTTTCTGTGGGTTAGTTCCCAACCAGGCATACACCTTGTGTTGGGCATAATCCTGTTGAACACGAGTTAGCTTATCCCTTTTGTACTTAATTAGATCTCTCTGGTATTGCCCCAGTTGTTGTTTCAACTTATCCAGCCATTTAGTAGTCGTATCAGTCGCTAACGTGGATAAATGTTCACTTTCAAATTTAACAATGTTGTCCTTGGTCTCACTTAGCTCCCTTTTAGACTCCTCTATCACCAAGAGCATAAGGTCCATCGAACATTTGTTCAAAACTGAAATCCAGCGTTTGCAGAATGGGATGCTGTAGCGGCCAATCGTAGGCATATTATGAATGCGGAATCCGCGAGGAATTTGTCTTGCTCTATAATAGTCTGAAAGGGTCTTCCCATGAAATAAAAAGTCAATCTCTCTCTTTTTAAGCTTATAGAGATCCTTATAGAGCTCATCATTGGTAGAGACATCCTCAGTAGTAAAAGCTGGTTCTGCATACAAGATATTTTCAGCTTCAGCATCTGAAAAACTTAGAGTCTCAAAATTTTCACATTGCAGAAAGTATGTAGCTGTATCCTCAGCCTCTATACCACCTTGTGCCATATTGATGGTTAAATAGAATATCCCTTGCGTGGCTCAGTATGCTCCAGGCTTGCTACGGCATTCATCCACCAAATTTGTCTAAGTGCAAATAGATTACTGTGCAACAATATTGCATAAAGTGACAGTGCTGTGCAAGATTGTATTGCAATATTGTATAAAGTGACAGTGCTTGTATCAACGTGAAGTGGCTGGAAGCGTCCTGAAAACTGGTGTAAATAAATAGCTTTGGGGTGCCCCTACTGCCGTGACCTGTGATGCACTCACAACTTCAACGGATATACATACTGCAAATACGTCTGGCACTCCCCCTTGGGCAAAACGAGCTGAAGCTCCTGCTTCGGTGCCCTCCTAAGCAGGCTGTGCGGTCTGCTGATATAACCGAAGAGACAATGGCGGCACTCTGGAGACTTGGTTAAAGTGATGAAAAAATAGTGCTGTTTATTTCAACGTTTCGGGGTACAGGCCCCCGTCTTCAGGAAACACATACAGTGACATAGTGATAAAAACAACTTTAAATACCTTACCAGGCGTGCGTCCAGCCGTCCGCTCCACGCCGCCGCTCGGCTTCCGGGTTCCACACTTCCGGTCACCTGACATGACTCGGATGACGCAGAGCCCCAGGAACGTCATGCGGGGGAGGGGGGATGTTGCCATGGTTGCAGTATGTATACCACAAATATATATATATAAAAATGCAAAAACTGAGATCACTCGGTTCTGCTTTGACTTAATGTTTCGGTTTTAAACAACCGTCATTAGAAGATACAAAATGTAATGTTAAACAATCTTACCTTTATACTCTAAAATCACCCCACGTGCACAGTCCCCGGCACCGCCACCAGACTTACTTCCGGGTTCGTCATCACTTAGAGACAAAAATGGAGTCAATGTGATGACGTTTCCCAACTAGTGAAAAAACCATCACCATGGAAACAGTAATACAAAACGGACTCATTTGCAAACCCAGAAACATTGTTACTGATATATAATACATCATATGTACTTATAGAGGCCCCAATATGGATAGTTTCTGCCAAAGACAATTATCTTAAAGCTCCAAAATTACCGTTATTAATTACAAATAAATATTCTATTTTATACCTAATACAACTTAATGCTTTACAAGAAACAGGTAAGAGACAATGTCTCATTGAGGCCGTTAGGAGCCACCGTATTAAGCCGGTGTATCCAGCGGGCCTCCTTTTGCAACAAAGTCTTCTGTCTGTCTTCTCCCCGTTTAGATAAGGGAACTTGCTCCAACATTTTGTACCGTTTTGCTACTGGCTGGTCCACTTGTTTACCCTCAAGTATTTGTTTTATAGCACTCCTGTGCTGGCTCATACGTTCCTTAAAGAGGCAGGTCGTCTTACCTATATAGTAGAGCCCACATAGGCATTTGATGCAATATATTACAAATTTACTTGTGCAGGTAAGTACTTGTGTAATTTTAATCTTAATACCAGTGTGCGGATGTGTTATATAATCACCAGTTTCAAGATACTGGCAGGTAACGCACCCGGTACATTTATAATTTCCTGGTTTTCTTGTTAGAAATGTGGCTGTCTCAATGGCAATGGGTCGTGAGATGTCATTATGTACAACAACATCTCGTATATTGCTACCCCTCCTATAGCACGGCATCAATTTACTAGAACTAATACTAGAGAGATCAGGATCCCTCTGTATTATAGGCCATATTCTTTTAGCTGTTTTACTGAGAATTTGACTAGATGTAGTATAGTCAGTCACACAAACAACGGTGTTGTCTTGTGTTTTTTTAGGACCTGTTACAACAACGGGAATTTTAGGTTGAGACATGGCCTTCATTCTAGCCGATCGTAACAGATCACTGTTGTAGCCCCCCTCCAGGAATTTTGAAGTCATTAATTCCATTTGTTTATGCTCTTCCTCCGCATTACTACAAATAAGATGTACCCGAAGGTACTGTGAGTACAGGAGCCCATTCTTCAAAGGTTTCGGATGGTGGCTGGAGGCCAACAATAGACTGTTAACATCAGTTGGCTTATGATAAATAGAGGTAATAAATGTGCCATCTTTTCTAACAATTTTTACATCCAAGAAATTGATAGTCTCTGATTGTATATCAAACGTGAATTTAATGGAATCATCCAGTAAATTAACTTGATGCATCATGTCTACAAACGCCTCACGTGACCCTGTCCATAACATGAACACATCGTCGATATAACGAGTGTACATGACTATATTGGATTTATACTTGGGATTAGAGAAAAATAATGCCTGTTCTACACAGAACATGAAGGCATTAGCATATGCCGTTGCGGCACAAGATCCCATTGCACAGCCTTTTATTTGTTGGAAAAATTCATTATTAAATAAAAAATTATTCCTATGTAACATAAGCTGTATCAGGCTGATAAAAAATTGAATTGCAGGACCAGTAAATTTGGAATTACCATTAATGAGGTTGCTCACTGCTTCCAGACTACGGTTATGCGGGATGCTGGTATACAGGCTAGCAACGTCTGCCGTGCATAACCAGCAAGTATCTGGAATATTATCCACCTCACGTAATTTTTGTAAAAATGTAGAGGTATCCTTTAAGTAGGTTGCCTCATTCTGTATCACAGGCTGCAGAAAATTATTAACATATTTGGATACATTAGAGTACAAAGAACCCCTAGCTGATATTATCGTCCGTCTCAGAGGCCGGACCGGATCTTTATGAAGCTTGGGGATCGTGTAAAAAACTGGCACACAGGGTGCCGTAACCATAAGTGCTGAATGAGTGCTGCTGGAAATAATACCCTCTGCTACAGCTTTCTCAAGTAACAAATTAAGTTCACTAGCATATTTGCTCGTAGGATCAAATTCCAGTCTGGTGTAGACAGAGGTGTCATCTAGCTGTCTATATGCTTCCAACTTATAGTCAGCAAGATCCTGTACCACTATGCCACCCACATTGTCGGCGGGGCGCACAGTGATGTCAGGATGTGCCGAAAGGTTACGTAAAGCCTCACGTTCAGCCGGTGTAATGTTAGAAACATGAGGTTTACTGCTTACAATACAAGTATCAATACAATCAGACATGGTCTTAGCAAATACCTTTATAGCTGCGCTGGTAGATCAAAGGTTGATTTGGGCCTTACAGGGCAATCCTCAATCTTTGATACATCAGGCTTGGAATTCAAAAATTCCCTAAGACGTAATTGCTTATTGAATCTACATAAATCTACCTTACTGTCAAATGTCCTATGCGGGTTAGTGGGTACAAAGTTCAGTCCCTTGGATAATATGCTGATTTCAGCATCTGTTAATGTCCGTGAAGACAAAGTGTGCACTATTTATTGGACTTTGTTCCTTTTCCTCCCTTCCCTTTGGCACTGCCTGCCTCGTCTGGTTCTTGCTCGGCCTGCCCTTCCCGTTGGGCCCTGGTTTTCACCCCTAAAGGGGCATGCTGTACCCGGGGTCGTCGTTGTGAAGAAACTGCATCAGATTCGCTGTTGGAGGTTCCACTGGGAGTCTCCCCTTCCAACGGGAAGCGGCGAGTTCTTCTGTGCGGCCTCTGTCGGTAAGGGTGGGTTTTAACAGATGGATTATTAGCCCACATGTCGACTTTATTTTCCACATAGTCTTTTGTGACCGTAGCAAGTTTCTTGGTTTTGAATTTAATTAAGTCTGATCTATATTTGTCAACCTGTTGCGTTAATTTGGACAACCAGTCACCATTACTGTCAGCACTCAAGATCCCCAAGTTTCATAAAGATCCGGTCCGGCCTCCGGGACTGCCGATAATATCAGCTAGGGGTTCTTTGTACTCTAATGTATCCAAATATGTTGATAATTTTCTGCAGCCTGTGATACAGAATGAGGCAACCTACTTAAAGGATACCTCTACATTTTTACAAAAATTACGTGAGGTGGATAATATTCCAGATACTTGCTGGTTATGCACGGCGGCCGTTGCTAGCCTGTATACCAGCATCCCGCATAACCATAGTCTGGAAGCAGTGAGCAACCTCATTAATGGTAATTCCAAATTTAATGGTCCTGCAATTCAATTTTTTATCAGCCTGATACAGCTTATGTTACATAGGAATTATTTTTTATTTAATAATGAATTTTTCCAACAAATAAAAGGCTGTGCAATGGGATCTTGTGCCGCAACGGCATATGCTAATGCCTTCATGTTCTGTGTAGAACAGGCATTATTTTTCTCTAATCCCAAGTATAAGTCCAATATAGTCATGTACACTCGTTATATCGGCGATGTGTTCATGTTATGGACAGGGTCATGTGAGGCGTTTGTAGACATGATGCATCAAGTTAATTTACTGGATGATTACATTAAATTCACGTTTGATATACAATATGAGACTATCAATTTCTTGGATGTAAAAATTGTTAGAAAAGATGGCACATTTATTACCTCTATTTATCATAAGCCAACTGATGTTAACAGTAGAGATGAGCGGGTTCGGTTCCTCGGAATCCGAACACCCCCGAACTTCACCCATTTTACACGGGTCCGAGGCATACTCGGATTCTCCCGTATGGCTCGGTTAACCCGAGCGCGCCCGAACGTCATCATCCCGCTGTCGGATTCTCACGAGATTCGGATTCTATATAAGGAGCCGCGCATCGCCACCATTTTTCACTCGTGCATTGGAAATGATAGTGAGAGGACGTGGCTGGCATCCTCTCACTTTGTTTCAGAGGGCTGCATATCTTTATTCTGGGGACCAGCAGTATTATAGGAGGAGTACAGTGCAGAGTTTTGCTGACCAGTGACCACCAGTATACGTTGTCTGCCTGAAAAACGCTCCATATCTGTGCTCAGTGTGCTGCATATATCTGTGCTCACACTGCTTTATTGTGGGGACTGGGGACCAGCAGTATTATATAGGAGGAGTACAGTGCAGAGCTTTGCTGACCAGTGACCACCAGTATTATATGTTCTCTGCCTGAAAAACTCTCCATATCTGTGCTCAATGTGCTGCATATATCTGTGCTCACACTGCTTTATTGTGGGGACTGGGTCCCAGCAGTATTATATAGGAGGAGTACAGTGCAGAGTTTTGCTGACCAGTGACCACCAGTATTATACGTTCTCTGCCTGAAAAACGCTCCATATCTGTGCTGCATTGTAGTATATAGTAGGAGTACAGTGCATAATTTTGCTGACCACCAGTATATAATATATAGCAGTACGGTACAGAAAGCCACTGCTCTACCTACCTCTGTGTCGTCAAGTATACTATCCATCCATACCTGTGGTGCATTTCAGTTTTGCACAGTTTGCAGACCACCAGTATATAATATATAGCAGCACGGTACAGTAGGCCACTGCTCTACCTACCTCTGTGTCGTCAAGTATACTATCCATCCATACCTGTGGTGCATTTCAGTTTTGCACAGTTTGCTGACCACCAGTAAATAATATATAGCAGTACGGTACAGTAGGCCACTGCTCTACCTACCTCTGTGTCGTCAAGTATACTATCCATCCATACCTGTGGTGCATTTCAGTTTTGCTCAGTTTGCTGACCACCAGTATATAATATATAGCAGTATGGTACAGTAGACCACTGCTCTACCTACCTCTGTGTCGTCAAGTATACTATCCATCTATACTATACTATCCATCTATACTATACTATACTATACTATCTATACTATACTATATCTATACTGTGGTGCATTTCAGTTTTGCGCAGTTTGCTGACCACCAGTATATAATATATAGCATTATGTTACAGTAGGCCACTGCTCTACCTACCTCTGTGTCGTCAAGTATACTATCCATCCATACCTGTGGTGCATTTCAGTTTTGCAGTTTGCTGACCACCAGTATATAATATATAGCAGTACGGTACAGTAGGCAACTGCTCTACCAACCTCTGTGTCGTCAAGTATACTATCCATCCATACCTGTGGTGCATTTCAGTTGTGCGCAGTATATATAGTAGTAGGCCATTGCTATTGATACTGGCATATAATTCCACACATTAAAAAATGGAGAACAAAAATGTGGAGGGTAAAATAGGGAAAGATCAAGATCCACTTCCACCTCGTACTGAAGCTGCTGCCACTAGTCATGGCCGAGACGATGAAATGCCTTCAACGTCATCTGCCAAGGCATGTAAAATCCAAAACACAAAAGTTCAGTAAAATGACCCAAAAATCAAAATTAAAAGTGTAAACTTGCCAATACGCCATTTACAACATGGAGTGGCAAGGAACGGCTGAGGCCCTGGCCTATGTTCATGGCTAGTGGTTCAGATTCTCATGAGGATGGAAGCACTCATCCTCTCACTAGAAAAATGAAAAGACTTAAGCTGGCAAAGCACAGCAAAGAACTGTGCATTCTTCTAAATCACAAATCCCCAAGGAGAGTCCAATTGTGTCGGCTGCGATGCCTGACCTTCCCAACACTGGACGGGAAGAGGTGGCGCCTTCCACCATTTGCACGCCCCCTGCAAGTGCTGGAAGGAGCACCCGCAGTCCAGTTCCTGATGGTCAAATTGAAGATGTCACTGTTGAAGTACACCAGGATGAGGATATGGGTGTTGCTGGCGCTGAGGAGGAAATTGACAAGGAGGATTCTGATGGTGAGGTGGTTTGTTTAAGTCAGGCAACCGGGGAGACACCTGTTGTCCGTGGGACGAATATGGCCATTGACATGCCCGGTCAAATTACAAAAAAAATCACCTCTTCGGTGTGGAATTATTTTAACACAACTGAGAACAACAGGTATCAAGCCGTGTGATGCCTTTGTCAAGCTGTAATAAGTAGGGGTAAGGACGTTAACCACCTCGGAACATCCTCCCTTATACATCACCTGCAGCGCATTCATCATAAGTCAGTGACAAGTTCAAAAACTTTGGATGACAGAGGAAGCAGTCCACTGACCACTAAATCCCTACCTCTTGTAACCAAGCTCCTGCAAACCACACCACCAACTCCCTCAGTGTCAATTTCCTCCTTACACAGGAAAGCCAATAGTCCTGCAGGCCATGTCACTGGCAAGTCTGACGAGTCCTCTCCTGACTGGGATTCCTCCGATGCATCCTTGAGTGTAACGCCTACTGCTGCTGGCGCTGCTGTTGTTGCTGCTGGGAGTCGATCATCATCCCAGATGGGGAAGTCGGAAGACCACTTGTACTACTTCCAGTAAGCAATTGACTGTCCAACAGTCCTTTGCGAGGAAGATGAAATATCACAGCAGTCATCCTGCTGCAAAGCGGATAACTCAGGCCTTGGCCGCCTGGGCGGTGAGAAACGTGTTTCCGGTATCCACCTTTAATTCACAGGCAACTACAGACTTGATTGAGATACTGTGTCCCCGGTACCAAATACCATCTAGGTTCCATTTCTCTAGGCAGGCTATACCAAAAATGTACACAGACCTCAGAAAAAGAGTCACCAGTGTCCTAAAAAATGCAGTTGTACCCAATGTCCACTTAACCATGGACATGTGGACAAGTGGAGCAGGGCAGACCCAGGACTATATGACTGTGACAGGCCACTGGGTAAATGTATTTCCTCCCTCAGCAAGAACAACAGCGGCAGCACCAGTAGCAGCATCTCGCAAATGGGTAAATGTATTTCCTCCCTCAGCAAGAACAACAGCGGCAGCACCAGTAGCAGCATCTCGCAAATGCCAACTCGTTCCGAGGCAGGCTACGCTTTGTATCACCGCTTTCCAGAAAAGGCACACAGCTGACAACCTCTTACGGAAACTGAAGAACATCATCGCTGAATGGCTTACCCCAAATGGACTCTCCTGGGGATTTGTGACATCGGACATCGCCAGCAATATTGTGTGTGCATTACATCTGGGCAAATTCCAGCACGTCCCATGTTTTGCACATACATTGAATTTGGTGGTGAAGAACTATTTAAAAAACGACAGGGGCGTGCAAGAGATGCTGTCGGTGGCCCGAAGAATTGCGGACCACTTTCGGCATTCAGCACCGCGTGCTGAAGACTAGAGCACCAGCAAACAGTTCTGAACCTGCCCTGTCATCATCTGAAGCAAGAGGTGGTAACGAGGTGGAATTCAACCCTCTATATGCTTCAGAGGATGGAGGAGCAGCAAAAGGCCATTCAAGCCTATACATATGCCTATGATATAGGCAAAGGAGGGGGAATGCACCTGACTCAAGCGCAGTGGAGAATGATTTCAACATTGTGCAAGGTCCTGCAACCCAATGATTTCAACATTGTGCAAGGTCCTGCAATCCTTTGAACTTGCCACACGTGAAGTCAGTTCAGACACTGCCAGCCTGAGTATGGTCATTCCCCTCATCAGGCTTTTGCAGAAGAAGCTGGAGACAATGAAGGAGGAGCTAAAACAGAGTGATTCTGCTAGGCATGTGGGACTTGTGGATGGAGCCCTTAATTCGCTTAACCAGGATTCACGGGTGGTCAATCTGTTGAAATCAGAGCACTACATTTTGGCAACCGTGCTCGATCCTAGATTTAAAACCTACGTTGTATCTCTCTTTCCGGCAGACACAAGTCTGCAGGGGTTCAAAGACCTGCTGGTGAGAAAATTGTCAAGTCAAGCGGAACGTGACCCGTCAACAGATCCTTCTTCACATTCTCCCGCAACTGGGGGTGCGAGGAAAAGGCTAATAATTCCGAGCCCACCCACTGGCGGTGATGCAGGGCAATCTGGAGCGAGTGCTGACATCTGGTCCGTACTGAAGGACCTGCCAACGATTACATGACATGTCGTCTACTGTCACTGCATATGATTCTCTCACCATTGAAAGAATGGTGGAGGATTATATGAGTGACCGCATCCAAGTAGGCACTTTAGACAGTCCGTACGTATACTGGCAGGAAAAAGAGGCAATTTGGAGGCCCTTGCAGAAACTGGCTTTATTTTACCTAAGTTGCCAAACCTCCAGTGTGTACTCCGAAAGAGTGTTTAGTGCAGCCGCTCACCTTGTCAGCAATCGGCGTACGAGGTTACTTCCAGAAAATGTGGAGAAGATGATGTTCATCAAAATTAATTATAATCAATTCCTCCGTGGAGACATTCACCAGCAATTGCCTCCAGAAAGTACACAGGGACATGAGATGGTGGATTCCAGTGGGGACGAATTAATAATCTGTGAGGAGGGGGATGTACACAGTGAAAGGGGTGAGGAATTGGACGATGAGGAGGAGGTGGACATCTTGCCTCTGTAGAGCCAATTTGTGCAAGGAGAGATTGATTGCTTCTTTTTTGGTGGGGGCCCAAACCAACCAGTCATTTCAGTCACAGTTGTGTGGCAGACCTTGTCGCTGAAATGATGGGTTTGTTAAAGTGTGCATGTCCTGTTTATACAACATAAGGGTGGGTGGGAGGGCCCAAGGACAATTCCATCTTGCACCTCTTTTTTCTTTCATTTTTCTTTGCATCATGTGCTGTTTGGGGACAATTTTTTTGAAGTGCCATCCTGCCTGACACTGCAGTGCCACTCCTAGATGGGCCAGGTGTTTGTGTCGGCCACTTGTGTCACTTAGCTTAGCCATCCAGCGACCTTGGTGCATCTCTTTTTTTATTTGCATCATGTGCTGTTTGGGGACTATTTTTTTGATGTGCCAATCTGCCTGACACTGCAGTGCCTCTCCTAGATGGGCCAATTGTTTGTGTCGGCCACTTGGGTCGCTTAGCTTGGTCATCCAGCGACCTCGGTGCAAATTTTAGGATTAAAAATAATATTGTGAGGTGTGAGGTGTTCAGAATAGACTGAAAATGAGTGGAAATTATGGTTATTGAGGTTAATAATACTATGGGATCAAAATGACCCCCAAATTCTATGATTCAAGCTGTTTTTGAGGTTTTTTTGTAAAAAACACCCGAATCCAAATCACCCCCGAATCCGACAAAAAATTTTCAGGGAGGTTTCGCCGAAACGCGTCCGAATCCAAAACACGGCCGCGGAACCGAATCCAAAACCAAAACACAAAACCCGAAAAATGTCCGGTGCACATCACTAGTTAACAGTCTATTGTTGGCCTCCAGCCACCATCCGAAACCTTTGAAGAATGGGCTCCCGTACTCACAGTACCTTCGGGTACATCGTATTTGTAGTAGTGCGGAGGAAGAGCATAAACAAATGGAAGTAATGACTTCAAAATTCCTGGAGGGGGGCTACAACAGTGAACTGTTACGATCGGCTAGAATGAAGGCTATGTCTCAACCTAAAATTCCCGTTGTTGTAACAGGTCCTAAAAAAACACAAGACAACACCGTTGTTTGTGTGACTGACTATACTACATCTAGTCAAATTCTCAGTAAAACAGCTAAAAGAATATGGCCTATAATACAGAGGGATCCTGATCTCTCTAGTATTAGTTCTAGTAAATTGATGCCGTGCTATAGGAGTGGTAGCAATATACGAGATGTTGTTGTACATAATGACATCTCACGACCCATTGCCACCGAGACAGCCACATTTAAAACAAGAAAACCAGGTAATTATAAATGTACCGGGTGCGTTACCTGCCAGTATCTTGAAACTGGTGATTATATAACACATCCGCACACTGGTATTAAGATTAAAATTACACAAGTACTTACCTGCACAAGTAAATTTATAGTATATTGCATCAAATGCCCATGTGGGCTCTACTATAGGTAAGACGACCTGCCTCTTTAAGGAACGTATGAGCCAGCACAGGAGTGCTATAAAACAAATACTTGAGGGTAAACAAGTGGACCAGCCAGTAGCAAAACATTTTAAAGCACACCAACACAGTCTTGCTACCTTACGGTACAAAATGTTGGAGCAAGTCCCCTTATCTAAATGGGGAGAAGACAGACAGAAGACTTTGTTGCAAAAGGAGGCCCGCTGGATACACCGGCTTAATACGGTGGCTCCTAACGGCCTCAATGAGACATTGTCTCTTACCTGTTTCTTGTAAAGCATTAAGTTGTATTAGGTATAAAATAGAATATTTATTTGTAATTAATAACGGTAATTTTGGAGCTTTAAGATAATTGTCTTTGTCAGAAACTATCCATATTGGGGCATCTATAAGTACATATGATGTATTATATATCAGTAACAATGTTTCTGGGTTTGCAAATGAGTCCGTTTTGTATTACTGTTTCCATGGTGATGGTTTTTTCACTAGTTGGGAAACGTCATCACATTGACTCCATTTTTGTCTCTAAGTGATGACGAACCCGGAAGTAAGTCTGGCGGCGGTGCCGGGGACTGTGCACGTGGGGTGATTTTAGAGTACAAAGGTAAGATTGTTTAACATTACATTTTGTATCTTCTGATGACGGTTGATTAAAACCGAAACGTTAAGTCAAAGCAGAACCGAGTGATCTCAGTTTTTGCATTTATAAATCCGAGAGTGCCGCCGTTACCTGCATCTACATTGCTTCCAAGCCTGGAGGGCACCCGGTGAGGTGATATTTGTTATTGTTTTGAGTGCCGAATATTCTTTACATATATATATATATATATATATCACACACACTAGGACTAGTGATGAGCGGGTTCGGTTCCTCGGAATCCGAACCCGCCCGAACTTCAGCTTTTTTTACACGGGTCCGAGCAGGCTCGGATCCTCCCGCCTTGCTCGGTTAACCCGAGCGCGCCCGACCGTCATCATCCCGCTGTCGGATTCTCGCGAGGCTCGGATTCTATATAAGGAGCCGCGCGTTGCCGTCATTTTCACACGTGCATTGAGATTGATAGGGAGAGGACGTGGCTGGCGTCCTCTCCGTTTAGAAGGAATAGATAGAGACTTAGAGACTGAGAGTGAGAGTGAGACACTTGATTTACTGGAGCTTAGGAGTACTCAGAGAGTGCAGAGTTTACTACTAGTGACTGACCAGTGACCACCAGTGCAGTTTTATATTTAATATAATCCGTTCTCTGCCTGAAAAAAAACGATACACAGTGACACAGTAACAGTATACCATATCTGTGCTCAGCCTCAGTGTGCTGCATCATCTATGTATATCTGACTGTGCTGAGTGCTCACTGCTCACACAGCTTAATTGTGGGGGAGACTGGGGAGCAGTTATAGCAGGAGTACATATTTTAACAGTGCACACTTTTGCTGCCAGAGTGCCACTGCCAGTGTGACTGACCAGTGACCACTGGCACTGACCTGACCACCAGTATATTGTGATTGTCTGCCTGAAAAAGTTAAACACTCGTCGTGTGGTGTTTTTTTTATTCTATAAACGCATTCTGCTGACAGTGTCCAGAAGGTCCATCATTATCATTATATAATATATACCTGTCCGGCTGCAGTAGTGATATATATATTTTTTGAATCATTATCATCCAGTCTATATTAGCAGCAGACGCAGTACGGTAGTCCACGGCTGTAGCTACCTCTGTGTCGGCAGTCGCTCGTCCATCCATAATTGTATACCACCTACCTGGGGTGTTTTTTTTTTTTCTATCTTCTTGATACTAGTAGCTTACTTTAGGAGTCTGCAGTGCTGACAGTGTCCAGCAGGTCCGTCATTATCATTATATATACCTGTCCGGCTGCAGTAGTGATATATATATATATATATATATTTATTTTGAATCATTATCATCCAGTCTATATTAGCAGCAGACGCAGTACGGTAGTCCACGGCTGTAGCTACCTCTGTGTCAGCAGTCGCTCGTCCATCCATAATTGTATACCACCTACCTGTGGTGTTTTTTTTCTTTTCTATCTTCTTGATACTAGTAGCTTACTTTAGGAGTCTGCAGTGCTGACACTGTCCAGCAGGTCCGTCATTATATAATATATACCTGTCCGGCTGCAGTAGTGATATATATATATATATATATATATTTTTGAATCATTATCATCCAGTCTATATTAGCAGCAGACGCAGTACGGTAGTCCACGGCTGTAGCTACCTCTGTGTCGGCAGTCGCTCGTCCATCCATAATTGTATACCACCTACCTGGGGTGTTTTTTTTTCTATCTTCTTGATACTAGTAGCTTACTTTAGGAGTCTGCAGTGCTGACAGTGTCCAGCAGGTCCGTCATTATCATTATATATACCTGTCCGGCTGCAGTAGTGATATATATATATATATATATATATATTGAATCATTATCATCCAGTCTATATTAGCAGCAGACGCAGTACGGTAGTCCACGGCTGTAGCTACCTCGGTGTCGGCAGTCGCTCGTCCATCCATAATTGTATACCACCTACCTGGGGTGTTTTTTTTTTTTTCTATCTTCTTGATACTAGTAGCTTACTTTAGGAGTCTGCAGTGCTGACAGTGTCCAGCAGGTCCGTCATTATCATTATATATACCTGTCCGGCTGCAGTAGTGATATATATATATATTTTTTGAATCATTATCATCCAGTCTATATTAGCAGCAGACGCAGTACGGTAGTCCACGGCTGTAGCTACCTCTGTGTCGGCAGTCGCTCGTCCATCCATAATTGTATACCACCTACCTGTGGTGTTTTTTTTCTTTTCTATCTTCTTGATACTAGTAGCTTACTTTAGGAGTCTGCAGTGCTGACAGTGTCCAGCAGGTCCGTCATTATCATTATATATACCTGTCCGGCTGCAGTAGTGATATATATATATATTTTGAATCATTATCATCCAGACTATATTAGCAGCAGACGCAGTACGGTAGTCCACGGCTGTAGCTACCTCTGTGTCGGCAGTCGCTCGTCCATCCATAATTGTATACCACCTACCTCTGGTGTTTTTTCCTTTTCTATCTTCTTGATACTAGTAGCTTACTTTAGGAGTCTGCAGTGCTGGCAGTGTCCAGCAGGTCCGTCATTATATAATATATACCTGTCCGGCTGCAGTAGTGATATATATATATATATTTTGAATCATTATCATCCAGTCTATATTAGCAGCAGACGCAGTACGGTAGTCCACGGCTGTAGCTACCTCTGTGTCGGCAGTCGCTCGTCCATCCATAAGTATACTAGTATCCATCCATCTCCATTGTTTACCTGAGGTGCCTTTTAGTTGTGCCTATTAAAATATGGAGAACAAAAATGTTGAGGTTCCAAAAATAGGGAAAGATCAAGATCGACTTCCACCTCGTGCTGAAGCTGCTGCCACTAGTCATGGCCGAGACGATGAAATGCCATCAACGTCGTCTGCCAAGGCCGATGCCCAATGTCATAATACAGAGCATGTAAAATCCAAAACACCAAATATCAGTAAAAAAAGGACTCAAAAATCTAAAAGAAAATTGTCGGAGGAGAAGCGTAAACTTGCCAATATGCCATTTACCACACGGAGTGGCAAGGAACGGCTGAGGCCCTGGCCTATGTTCATGGCTAGTGGTTCAGCTTCACATGAGGATGGAAGCACTCAGCCTCTCGCTAGAAAAATGAAACGACTCAAGCTGGCAAAAGCACAGCAAAGAACTGTGCGTTCTTCGAAATCCCAAATCCACCAGGAGAGTCCAATTGTGTCGGTTGCGATGCCTGACCTTCCCAACACTGGACGCGAAGAGCATGCGCCTTCCACCATTTGCACAACCCCCTGCAAGTGCTGGAAGGAGCACCCACAGTCCAGTTCCTGATAGTCAGATTGAAGATGTCAGTGTTGAAGTACACCAGGATGAGGAGGATATGGGTGTTGCTGGCGCTGAGTAGGAAATTGACCAGGAGGATTCTGATGGTGAGGTGGTTTGTTTAAGTCAGGCACCCGGGGAGACACCTGTTGTCCGTGGGAGGAATATGGCCATTGACATGCCTGGTGAAAATACCCAAAAAATCAGCTCTTCGGTGTGGAAGTATTTCAACAGAAATGCGGACAACGGGTGTCAAGCCGTGTGTTGCCTTTGTCAAGCTGTAATAAGTAGGGGTAAGGACGTTAACCACCTCGGAACATCCCTCACCTGCAGCGCATTCATCATAAGTCAGTGACAAGTTCAAAAACTTTGGGCGACAGCGGAAGCAGTCCACTGACCAGTAAATCCCTTCCTCTTGTAACCAAGCTCACGCAAACCACCCCACCAACTCCCTCAGTGTCAATTTCCTCCTTCCCCAGGAATGCCAATAGTCCTGCAGGCCATGTCACTGGCAATTCTGATGAGTCCTCTCCTGCCTGGGATTCCTCCGATGCATCCTTGAGTGTAATGCCTACTGCTGCTGGCGCTGCTGTTGTTGCTGCTGGGAGTCGATCGTCATCCCAGAGGGGAAGTCGTAAGACCACTTGTACTACTTCCAGTAAGCAATTGACTGTCCAACAGTCCTTTGCGAGGAAGATGAAATATCACAGCAGTCATCCTGCTGCAAAGCGGATAACTGAGGCCTTGACAACTATGTTGGTGTTAGACGTGCGTCCGGTATCCGCCGTTAGTTCACAGGGAACTAGACAATTTCTTGAGGTAGTGTGCCCCCGTTACCAAATACCATCTAGGTTCAACTTCTCTAGGCAGGCAATACCGAGAATGTACACGGACGTCAGAAAAAGACTCACCAGTGTTCTAAAAAATGCAGTTGTACCCAATGTCCACTTAACCACGGACATGTGGACAAGTGGAGCAGGGCAGACTCAGGACTACATAACTGTGACAGCCCACTGGGTAGATGTATTGTCTCCCGCCGCAAGAACAGCAGCGGCGGCACCAGTAGCAGGATCTCTCAAACGCCAGCTCGTTCCTAGGCAGGCTACGCTTTGTATCACCGCTTTCCAGAATACGCACACAGCTGAAAACCTCTTACGGCAACTGAGGAAGATCATCGCAGAATGGCTTACCCCAAATGGACTCTCCTGTGGATTTGTGGCATCGGACAACGCCAGCAATATTGTGCGTGCATTACATCTGGGCAAATTCCAGCACGTCCCATGTTTTGCACATACCTTGAATTTGGTGGTGCAGAATTATTTAAAAAACGACAGGGGCGTGCAAGAGATGCTGTCGGTGGCCAGAAGAATTGCGGGCCACTTTCGGCGTGCAGGCACCGCGTTTAGAAGACTGGAGCACCACCAAAAAGACCTGAACCTGCCTTGCCATCATCTGAAGCAAGAGGTGGTAATGAGGTGGAATTCAACCTTCTTTATGCTTCAGAGGATGGAGGAGCAGCAAAAGGCCATTCAAGCCTATACATCTGCCCACGATATAGGCAAAGGAGGTGGAATGCACCTGTCTCAAGCGCAGTGGAGAATGATTTCAACGTTGTGCAAGGTTCTGCTGCCCTTTGAACTTGCCACACGTGAAGTCAGTTCAGACACTGCCAGCCTGAGTCAGGTCATTCCCCTCATCAGGCTTTTGCAGAAGAAGCTGGAGGCATTGAAGGAGGAGCTAAAACACAGCGATTCCACTAGGCATGTGGAACTTGTGGATGGAGCCCTTCATTCGCTTAACCAGGATTCACGTGTGGTCAATCTGTTGAAATCAGAGCACTACATTTTGGCCACCGTGCTCGATCCTAGATTTAAAACCTACGTTGTATCTCTCTTTCCGGCAGACACAAGTCTGCAGGGGTTCAAAGAACTGCTGGTGAGAAAATTGTCAAGTCAAGCGGAACACGACCTGTCAACATCTCCTTCTTCACATTCTCCCGCAATTGGGGGTGCGAGGAAAAGGCTCAGAATTCCAAGCCCACCCGCTGGCGGTGATGCAGGGCAGTCTGATGCTGACATCTGGTCCGGATGACATCTGGTCCGGACTGAAGGACCTGCCAACGATTACTGACATGTCGTCTACTGTCACTG